>NC_056735.1:1495426608-1495459108 GCF_019279795.1 Protopterus annectens | reverse complement strand
GGGCAGTCACCACTGTACCTTCATAGCCCTGAAGGTGGCTGTGCTGGGGGCTGAGCTGCAGAGCCAGCCTGACTCTCTAATTGCAACACGCAGCCCTCAAGCTGGTATAGATGATCACCAAACTCTTCGTTGATCGCTCTACGCACCACAACCCTGACCTGCCGATAGGTGACAGGTGCCTGTCTGTGCCCACTCCCGGAGGGTGAGCCCCATCCCCTGAGGCGGTTCCACCCGAAGGTGGTGCAGGACCAACAGACAGGGAGGTGCGGGGTTTGGCCCCAGACATGCTGGAGCCCAGTACCTCGGCCAGCTGAGGTGGGACAGTTGGATCCGCTGGGACCGGCCTTCCCAAGCATGCTATAGTGAGTAGATTTCAACATCATATATGGGTTAGTAATAGTCAATAAATTCCAGGGTTAGGTAATACAGCATGCATAGATATTCCATTAACCCAGGCACCAGATACGGAACAGTTGCATAGCAAACAGAACACATGCATATATGGCAGCACAGTGGTAATAAGAACAGCATGCAGGTACGTTGATGGCACCATGCCAACAATGTTGGAATAATTCAATATGACACATGCATGGGAACCATTAGAATATTTATCAAACGATTGGCCATGATCAGAGTCAGTACATACCAGTTGGGGTGGGTATGTTGATTATTGTTGGAGATAAGGTGGGGGGAGAGAAAGATGTCAATTAACAAGTAGTATATTCCTGTACTTAACATTACTTTCCTAGTCAGTGCTGTTATCTGTACCTAACAAATCTTACTACACTACCCTGTAGACCTATACTGGACACTGATATGGCTGTCAACATCATTACACATGAACCGGTTTTACCTGCAGTATACACCTCTTACCTGGTATACCTGTGGAGGGAATGTTTGTTAACACTAAATGTTTGTATACATACGCCCAGATTCTGGGTTGATGTTTTGCACTATGCTATCCAACTCTTTATGCACAGACTCTGGCCATGTGTTGACCACATGCTGGTGTGCCTGGACATATCTAGAATATTGCCCTCTTCCACCTTTAGTGACCTGACACACACATATACATGCTTTCCTACACAGTTATATTATGTAGCACAGTGTGGGTGACAGTGACCAGTGATACTTTCTTATTCAGAGAAACTGCAACACTCACAATCCCCTACAATACCAGGGAGGACAGTACCAGTACAGGTTATATTGGTCTGTATTTATCAGCACATTGTTCATATCCAACGTACCTATGGGAGCAATGTTTGTTAGCACTACCTGATTGTTGCCACACAAAGTTCCGGATTACACATTACTATTATGCACATACATCTCACTCTGTTACTATGCACACTCTGACCACAGCTTGACAAGTTGGGGTGTGAATGGGACATATGTGGCTTCTTAGTCACATAAGGTATTGGGGAGTTGCTAGTGTGCCAGATGTTTTTCATAGATGTGCGTCAATAAGTTATATTTCCTGTTTGCTGCCTATATGTCTGTGATCATCCCACTGATTTCCCAGGGGAACAGGTTGATAGGCAATAGATATGGGACACTTTAATAGACATTCTGGACATATCTGTACAGTTGTGGGGCATGATTCCGTAAGCAGACTACTACCACTGGCATGATTCGAACCGTGGCTGTGTGTGCTAAAAGAACAACACTTCACATCTCAGTTGCATGTGCTATTCAGTTTTTGTTTCCTGCATTTTTCCTGTTTACTGTCTGTGTGTCTCTCAGTTGTACTAAATGGCCTCTGGGTATTACACCTTTCATATATAGGCATTCCTACACATTCAATTTATGGTGCATGGATGTGGGTAACAGTGCTTAACACAACAGTACTATTACATGATTGCAAATCTACGTTACCATATGATACCAGAATATAGATATATAGTTCAGCAGTTGGACCTGTTTTGTCAGGGTATTACACTTTTATTGCCATACTAACAATATCAGACTTTTCCTGCCATATTCTCTAGTGTATCCAGTACTTGCCTTGAACAATACAGGTTTTATACTAGCAATTACTTTACTACTACTTTTATATTTATTTCCTATGACAGTAAAAGCATGAGTATTACTGATGTGCCTCGCATTGCAACTGCGTCAGGCGGCTGATGTGGGCCTTCTGGTTCACGACTCACTCCATTGCAGCTGTGGGGGACATAAGAGGAATATTTAGCCATATCTATCCATGATTTACCTGAGATGGCAGTTATTAAACAGGCCATGGACTGATACACATGGCTGGGACATACCCTGCTCCTCTAGCCTCTTGGAGCCACTCCTCCAAGAGGTCCCCCTTCCACTGCTTCAGGTCAGCATAGTGGGGCCTGACCTGCTCACCAGTTCAGTGTATGCCAATGGCACTGGTGAGGTCATAGGCGAGATGGTCCCATGCCTCTGCCTTATACTGGGAGCCCTAGTACTGACCCTGCAGCAGTCTCTGTGCATGGTCTTTAACTAGAAGTCCAGCCATGACCTTGGCCTCCTGGATGCACCAGTGCTGCGCCCAGAAGCCCACTCCTTCTCCCCTCACTGTCATAGTGCCTGCAAGGGGAAGCTACAACCAATTATGAGCTGTATTCCCGCCTCTTGGGTTTAAGTAGGGCCAATTTCCCACACTTTTCCGTGATTGGACGGTTTTGAAAAGGCTAAGCTATGGGCACACCTGCTTACCTAAGGTTATCACTGCTTAAAGAGGTATACCACTGGGCAGATTGAATTGGCTTCCCTACAAATTGCTTACACCTACTAAGATGAGCTGTGCTGTGGTTAGCATTGCTTAATTGTTAATTAGCACTGTGTTTGCCTTTTGGCAGTGATTTATTAATCATTACAGGTTATATATGTGTCTGGTATCCGTAATTCATGTTTACATACACTGTATGGGGACCTGGGGACTTATACACTTTATTACAATAACACCTCAAATCTATGCTTACTGCAGTACTCCAGTTCCCATATTTATGTTCTGTGGCAAGTTATACAACATCACACTGTACATAGATTCAGTTCACATGTTTGATTTGATTTTCCTGTGGTGAGGATTAGTTTGCTGACACCTCATTTATATGTACTTCTATGATGGCTTAGTGGTTAACTACTGTGACTGTGGTGTCCTGAGTGTGATCCTTGCAAAAGCTATTTATTTTGTTGCTGGCAGAACATGGGCCTTTGGGTACAGAGTGATTAAGGCACTTTAAAGCAGTTGTAAGCAGGTGTGCTCAGGTTTGCACAGAGCTAAGCAATGCTAACCACCGGTTACAGTTTCTTACATTCAGTTAGCTTCTACTTTGCTTAATCTGTGTAGGCAATGCTTACCACTATGCAAACACACTTAAACATGCTTACTAGTGCTTATATATGCTTACTACTACTTATTTGTGCTTAAACCTGCTTACTAGTGCCTTATTCATTATGACACTGACACTTCACATGTGCATTTAATGCAGTACTCCAGTTCACATTTAAATATTATTTAGTAGGTTATACAGCATAAAAATCTAAAAAAAAATATTCATATACAGATTTCACATGGAAAATGGTATGTGTTGCAGTGGGACTCAAACCAGGAATGTCTGCTCTTTAGGTGGATGCTCTGACCACTACACTATTACTGTGCTGCTTTATTTGCATATATCTTCCTTGTTATCCTCTTCAGCCTTTTAAGCTACTTTTAACGTAGCTAAGTGATGGGCACACCCAAGCACCTAGGATTAGATGTACTCAGAGTTTTAAAAAAAATAAAGGGGATTCTTCTTTTTATTTTTATGTCCTGTTGCTGTTGTACACATGGGGGACTGTTGGTGGGAATATGTGGACACCTATGAGCGGTCTCACTCATTTATTTATACTTTCTGCTGTTCTACTTTGCAGGGATGTGTTTATTGTGAGAGTTCTGCTCTCAGACATGCCCCCTGCACTTGTCAATGCTCTGTGTAGGATTAGGAGTTCAGGCAGCGTGCCTTCATTAATATACATGGTGCGCTGCTGTCATCCTCCTAAACCGCCGCTTCCGTGCAGGACTAGACTAGATTAGATTAGTAAATCTGGGGGATGATCTTATTCAGCAGTTTAGATTATGCCAAGACTAAATAGTGTACACCGAGATGCAGCTAGAGTGAGACACTGAGTCTGAAAATGCAACTTGTATTTATTAAAAGGCATGTAATACCTTTTACTGAAGGGCAGTTGAATTTTGAAATTATCATATTATATAAGGGAGTGCAGGAGGCAAATCACACTGCCTGAGAGGTATGGGGACATTATCTAATATAAAATCATAATTCAAGTTCTGTTTCTAATTTATTTTTGCACTTGTAAATAAAATACCGCTTCATTTCATATGTACCACCTTTATAGTGACTAAACATTAAAAAGTTTTTTAAGGGAAGAAGTGAAAAGTAAGAATGATATCTGAATCTTTCTTACCCAAACATAAGAATGTTAGGAATGTATATAACAAGAGTAAAATGACATCAGAAGATTGGGAATAGCAATGATGTTACGCAAACACACACACACACACACACACACACACACACACACACACACACACACACGCATGCACACACTCGGACAAGGTGGACTTGAATCAAGTCCATAGACACAACATGAAGGGAGAACAAAATGCTAAGATGCCCCTTTAAAAGTATGTTTTTTTTTCTGGATATCACATAACATGCTTGAATCCATAGCAGTATACCTCTAAAGTTCTTTCTAAAGAATTCTGGATAAAGACAAAATAATGGAGGGACAGAGGCCCAAAATCAGAAACAGTTTTAAAATATAACTCTAATTCTTGTAAAAAGTTACGGGAAAAACAGGTTGTGCATTAACATACATTTTTTAGCAATAAGCATGAAACTAAATACCTGGCCTTATTGGATGACAGCAGTCCTCAGTGATTTACCAGAAAATCAAAATACTTATGAAGGACAAAATCAGGGTTGTTTTCGAATTTTCGAAAATCAGGAGCAGCTGAAGTCTATGCGCAGCAAGTTCAGAAGAACATTGTTTATTTTAGTTAAAGACTTCAGATTTGTGCAACTGGCCACCTTGGGTGAGGAAGCCAGACTGTAAAATTGGAATACTTTGATTCAAATGGCATCCTGAATTCCAGATGCAGAAAATAGAAAAAGGGATCAGACACTGGCATGCTGTATACATATGAAGCTTATGTATATTCTCTCTGAAGCATTATACTTCCTGCAGACTAACCAGATCAATCAGAGGCTCATTTTCAGGGTTACCGATCAATCAGAATGTCACAAGTCAAACTAGGGAGGAAGATCACATTTTATAGAGCAGCAAAGAGTAGCCTGTCAGCAAGCAATAAAGTGACTTCAGAAAAGTGGTAGGATAGCACCAGTCAGATGTTCTCATTGCCAGATTGTTAAATGTGGCTTTTGGTGGTGAAAAGTGAGTTAGTAACTACATGGTTTAAGGTCAGCTCTTAACCATTATATCACTCCCTTTTTTCATTGAAATCAGTACATCTGCAATAGAATGCAAAAATTCCACAATGAAAAAAATATCACATACATGCATATGCGCAATAAACACTCACTCACACATGCATATAGGCATTCATACACATACACGCACACAAACATACACACATACTCTCTGCTAATAAACTGCAGCACTTTTCTATAAACATTTGAATGAATAATGTTTAAGGAACCTTTATCCATAATGATCTATTAATACATATGGCTTATTTCAAATGAGCATTGCATCTAATCAAACAGCATTTTTCTGCAAGTTTCTTAATGTTAATGTTTTTAATGTTTTTCCTTATTGTGCCATGTGATTAATGATGTCATGTATTTAAACTTAGTTGGTGTGCTGGTTTGTTATTCTGAAGAAGTTTCACATATGAAACAAAAGTGCTCAATTAAATTAATACTTTTATCTTGATCTGGCTGGCGCCTTTCTTGGATTGTCCTACAGTGTCCCTCCCAATTTGCATTTTTGGTGATATGCTTTGTTTGCTTTTAGAATCACTGGATTTTTTTAAGGTATACCTTCCTCATTCATAATGATTATGGGGCATTGATGCCTTGTAAGGATTATGGCCCAGGGATATAGAAATGTGACTGTTTTGCCTTTAATATGTTTCTATAACAGTCTGTGATTTCAGGAAAGTACATTCCTTAATTTATCTTTGTAATTCCTCAAATACAAATGCATTGTTCTGATCAAAATCCCTTTTCATTATGAAGTCAGCATGCATGACCTTGGTCTTACTGAAATATGGATTTTTTTTTTTTGGGGGGGGGGGGGTTGTACCAGGCCAGATGGAGTTATTCCTGTAGTTTCATGTATGGAGGTTCTATACCACCTCAAACTGTCCCTCCAGTGTAGAAACCTTTACACATTGTAAAAAACATATGACATCATGATGTTGAACAGAAATCTGGCCACCATACAATTTCTCTGTGATGGTGATGGAGCCATCTTTTTGTGTATTTTCCCTCTGTCTCACTGAACTGATTCAACTGTCAAGTATTAAAAAGGAAGGCCTATCATCAGATTTCATAGTTCCTGGCATTCCAAACTTTGTAAAAGTTCTTGTCCAAGACAAAGATTGCTACACAGGCTGGATTAAATAATGTGGTCTACACAAAATGTATCCTGAATACTTCGCTATCAGTTTAAATAATGCTGTTTCTTCTCATTTTTTCTGCAGTTGTTTGTGAATCATGGGTTTTTTCACTATTTTTTAACATTCACCTACCTTTACCCTTTTCAAATCTTTTTATAATCTCTGCATTTTTATCTTTTTTCCCTCATGCCACAAATTACTAATGCCTAATTCTTTCCTCTATTGGATTGCCATATTTTTTTCTCTTTCTATATCTCTCTCATTATCATACTCTAGAGATTGTTCACTCGGTGGCGGGGGGTTCATAAAGGTTGACACTAAGTGTACACTATGAGTGCAACTGAGGTAGCTTTGCTGAATCAAAAACAGGCTACCACAATTCTTGTGCTGTCTATTCATTCAGAAAGGTTACTCATAGTATACTCATAGTGTGAACCTTGTTTTGGTAAGTTTAATGAATCCCCCCCCCCAGACACACACACACACACAGTTAGCAAATTTAGATGGTTCCTTGACTTTATTTCTTGTTTCCAGTCTCTCAGTAGACATATCAGAAGGCAATATCATGGATTCCGGAACGTTTTCTTTCCATTTATTGAACTATACTTTTAAATGATAGGGCTGTAGTCTTAGTGGGTTCCTATCACTCTGTCGAACGCTTAGGTTGTCAAATGTGTAATCGTTGACATCTAAACATTGAATGCTCAAAACCATGACTAGCCAATCATGCAAATTTTTTCTCAAGGAAAAAATGTGCTTGGCCGTCATCAGGGATTTGCCCTTTTCCCGGATGTAGAGTGATCTCAGAGTTGGTATATTTAGTTTGGAGGGTGTGAGGGGTAACCCCCCATGTCAGGGGGTGTGGGTGCAAAGCCCCCCCCCACTTGATTAGAGTTTTAGAGTATGTTTTTTTTTTGTTGGCCAAGCAAACTTTTTTCATGGTGAAAAAATTTGTGTGATTGCCCAGTTGCAGTTTTGAGCGTTTGAAATTTAGGTGTTGATGTTTCGGCATTCGACAACCTAAGCATTTGACACTGTAATATAGATGTATTTTAGCAACCATTATTCTTTTCCAAGTAACTGTCTTGATTTTATATTGTTAAATACTCCCTGTAATGTTTTGAGGTCAGTGATTTACTCACTGTGAAACATGTTCATAGAAGACTTTTCACAAACCCACACTAATGTAGCAAGTGGTTCTTTCTCTTTGTGTGTCTCTTCTCTATATCAGAAAATGAACTGCTACAACTGGCTATTTATTTGTTTGTTGCCTTCCTGTTTGAAGCCCAGGACTGTCCTACACCTACTTCACTGGTAGCTGCTTCTAGTACTGTGCTAGACATTTAGTTAATATATGGCATAACAGTCTCTGAGATTAGGCCTTTTTAACCTTTCTCATGCTTCTTGATGTTTTTCAGATCATAAAGTTGTGCATCGTTTCTTCCATAAACTCTTTCAGTCTCAACATAAACCCTACTTGTATCTTAAACAAACATGGGACTCTAGTCCCACATGCCTAGCAAGCTTCTTATTTATTTATTTTTTGGGGAAATTTGTAGGAAGTGGATCTTGGGCATGTCTTTCAGTATAACAAGTTCTTTTGACATGTTTTTTTTCTTGAAAATAAAAACTGTTGAATTTGAGCATATCTTTATAAAATTCACATTTTCAATTGCTCAAGGTTAGTTAAGTTTTTCTGTGTTCTTATTACCTTTATTAGTATGCCATGATGCTCCATTTCTGTTTTCCATAAAAAGTTATGCCATCTCTGTAATTTCTTGCATTCTTTACACTCATTTTAACTTGCTGTAATACCTGTGGAGTATTTCTTATACAGACCTCACTTCAAACATTATTCTCTTGTATTGCATTTTTATATATACATATATATATATATATATATATATATATATATATATATAGGTTTACTATCAAAATGTAGAATTAACATTGGTGAACACAGGAATGTCGAACGATAGTTGGCCGATTCCTGTGTTGCTGAACGGTACTTGAGCCATTTTATCAGCAAACCATAGTCACATTCTCTATTCAACAAAAATGTCAAATCTGCTGATTTCATTAATAATATTCTACATTTTCACTGTCTTTTGATGTTAGAAACGTGTTTTGTTTTTAACATCGAAATTTTGATAGTAAAAAAAAATATATATATATATATATATATATATATATATATGTGTGTGTGTGTGTGTGTGTGTGTGTGTGTGTGTGTGTGTGTGTTTACTGTATGTATGTGTGGGTGTGTGTGTGTGTGTGTGTGTATGTGTGTGTGTGTGTGTGTGTGTGTGTGTGTGTGTGTGGGTGTGTGTATATACATATATGAAAAATGAGGGGGGGATTTAATAAAGCCTACACAAACTTATTTGCCATGTAGGCTAGTGGCACGGTGCTTACACAGAAGTAAGCATATGTGCGATTCAGTAAATGGAGCTGAGTGGCATGCACAAGCAAGTGAATACACAGAAATGCCTTTGGCATGAAAATCACCTCATAAACTGGTGAAATGCATGCAAATGAGGCAGGTAGAGTGATCCCGGAAGCAGACAGACAGTCATGCAGAATGTTTGTTGGTGTCCCTAATGTACACGGAAACATTCTGTGTACAGGATGTAAAAATGAAACCAGGAGCTGTAAAAGTGTAGTTACAGTGGCAGAAATCATATAGAGGACACAGATATGTGAAAAAGTAACCACTATGTGTTGAAAACTCTAAGGAAAATAATGTCAAATAATTTTATGTTTTTAATACCCTGGGTATGTTTATATGGCGTGCCACAATGTGCAAATATGCTGTTATGGAAAAATATAAAAATATTGTAAAAAACAGAATTTGTGAGTATGTAATAGTAATGCATTATAGCACCCTGTGTGGTGTATGTACAATGTAGGACTGCTGTGGTTGCTAACAAGGCAGGGCCTGAAACCATGTAGTTTCCAGGTACTGTGAATTGATCTGTATGCAAATGAGCTGGGGCTACTGAATAGCACAAATTGGTATCTGTGTTGCAAATCCCATCTGTGTTGCGACAGAACAATGATGGTTTCCACAGAAGAGGTAGCTGACATCAAAAGGGGGTGTTCTGCAAACTTTTAAGCTCATTGGAGCTCAGCGGCACCTGTTTGAGTGGTGTGCCACTCTGCTGAGCAGGGGGATGTGTCCTGTGACTGCTAAGCTTTGTTTACCTTAGGGGCACATGTTTCAGTGAGTTTGTGTTGAGCGCAACCATGTTGAGCATGACCTTTCATGGTGTATCTGCACACTGCTAAGCCTTGTTTATCTGTGGGCCATGGGTTTGGATGGCATGCCACAGTGCTCACAAGGAAGGCTGTCGAAACAAATTGGCTTGAGAAAGCCAATGATATATTAATTACTGATGAGCCCTGTTTCACTTAAGCTAGAGCCACTAAACCCCTTAATGATGTACTTGGCAGGTGGAATACATCATAGCTAGCCAATCACACAGGCTACACCTAGAGCAGAGCACTGTAAAGTATGTATATATGCCACAATCTGATTTTCTCCCATACTTGGCACCATTGGAGTACAGACATGGGAATTTTAACCTAGAAAATGCTAGGGGCTGCTGCAGGTCTGCTACATATGTATGTGCTAGATGATAAGGTCAATGTAGCTGTTGCTGATGCTGACCATATGCCCAGACTGAGAAGGAGAAGAGTGATCAGGCCCAGGGTAACCTACCAGCAGCTACATGAGCTGGAGATTGTAGAGCACTACAGAGGGGACAGAGTCATACTACAGCAACTCACTGAGCTCTCCCACTCTCAACTCAGACCCAGAACCAACAGAGAAGAACCCATCACAGTGGAAACAACTGTATGTATAGCCCTTAGGATACTAGTTATAGGTACTTTCCAAAGACCGACTGGGGACATGATGGGGGTCTCACAGGCATCTGCTTTCAGGGTACTCCATCAGTTCCTGGATGCCATGCTACCACATGCCAGTGAGCACATTTATTTTCCCCACACCCCTGAGGAGAGAGCCAGCAGTATGCCACTCTTCAACCATGTAGCACACTACCCTGAGATACTGGGTGCCATAGATAGCACTCATGTACACATCAAGGCACCACCCGGTGAAGAGGGTAGAATCTACGTCAACTACAAGGGGTACCACTCCATCAACTGCCAGGTTTTTTGCAATTCCCCAGGCATTATCAAGAATGTGTGTGCTGGCAGCCCTAGCAGTTATCATGACTCCCATATCTGGCATGCATCACAGCTGTACCAGATGTTTTCTAAGGGGGACATCCCACACCGCCATTTACTTGGGGATGCTGGCTACACACTTGAACCATGGATGATGACACCCATCAGGATTGCACAAACACCCACCGAAGAATACCATAATGAGGCACACAAACAAACCAAGAACATCACAGAGTGTGTGTTTGGGCTGTTGCGGTCACAGTTTTAGTGCCTCAATATATCTGGTGGAGCCTTGCAATACTTTCCAGCCACATGTGCACAGATGTTCACATTATGTGCCATGCTACACAATATGATCCTGTGGAAACAGCTGCAGCAGGATCAATAAAGGGAAGGGATACACAATCCCTCACCAGTACCTAGGTAACCTCAGTCACACCCACAGAGGGACTCAGAGGAGGAACCCCTAAGGCTGTCCCTGTAAGCAGATGTAGGTGTGCACAATATTCCCTGGTCTTGGCCAAGAGACAATGCATATCACATACCCTGACAACCTAGGGCTCTAGGGACTGACATCTTACTCTGACTTGCATACTTATTAGTAGAAATGATGCCAGCTGGCCTACACAACCTGTACCTCACCATGTATTGGCTGTGGACTGTGTGCATCCAACAGAATCAACCCCGAACTACAGGTCTGTCAACTGCTACATTTGCAAGGTAAGTCACTTTCCTGTACACCACTTGTAAGGGGTACTACAATATGGTAGCATGTGTATGGATCTTCCACATGTATGCAAGGGAATATAGTGGGCTATATATAGTGTGCTACTAGGCTACTTGCAGAGATCTGTTGTGGGCTACTTGTACAGATCTAACAGCCATTTGGAACAACAGGTACTCTGTTGACTAGTATGTGCCCTATAATTGCCACTAGGCCACATGGCTGGAAACTCCATGACAGTATTCCAGCGAGATGCCAAACAGTGGGGTCACAAGACAGTATCATGACTGTCTATGGCAGCAGAGCATAGGATGGTCATTCCCCACCCCAAACACATCAGTGTTCTCATACAACTGCTGCAACAGTAAGTCTGTAATGATATACCAGCAGACCAGACAATTCCTCTATCTTGTTGATAGTGTGAGGAAGGAAACCTCTCTGTCTGGTGACTGGTGTGGCTCACTAGGCCAGGGAATGCAGCATGTGTGATGGTGCTAATAGTTTGTGTCTGGCAGCATCCAACATCTTTTGCATGTGAGGTACTCATATGGTGGTACTCCCACAGACTGCCATAACCCCTCAATCTGTTACTGCAAGAAAGTTGGACAAAACCAGAGTGAATGGGGTCACAAAGGGCTATACTTACAGACAGACATTATACCCAGTCTGAGTAGCCTAGCAGGTGTCTAGTATAATAGCAGGCTGCAACAGGTCAGATTAGCTGCAGGATGTAAACTTAAATGTGTCAGTAGGTACACGAAGTCAGTGACAGCTGTTTACAGTATAGCAACAGGAAACCACAAATGTATGAGGAACACATCAGACATATAGGGCAAATTGCTGGACATTCTGCTAAAACATATACAGAGAGAGGTATGCAGACTGTCACCTTTTGTGTGGTGTTTCACCATGTACCCCAGTAACATCATACCTCCCGACTTCTTAGAACAGGAAATATGGCAAAATGAAGTGAATAAAAGTGGGACCAAGGCCCAAAAATTGGGGCAGGCTTTAAATATTTGCTCCTACAAATGAATGATAAGCTAGAAACTTACTTATCCAGTTTCCAAACCCACTGACCCACCTTGCCTGGGAATACCAGATGGCAAGTCCCTCCACGGGAGTTTTCCCTTCATATTTGTGACTCTCAAAGCTAGCTACTTAGTTTTCCAGTTTTCAAACCCACTGACCCACCTTGCCTGGGAATACCTGTTGTCATGTCCATCTGTGGGAGTTTTCCCTTCAAATTTGTGACTATCAAAGTATGTCCTGCTTAATTTGTAAAAGACATTAGCTGTTACCTGTACTTTATAGTTGCTCCTTTGGTTGGTTACTCTCCTGTACATCTGCAGACTGCTCCCTATTGTTTTCCCTATTGTATTCCTGCTCTCCCACTCTTCCTACTCTCCTCTAACTATTTTTCTGCACTCTGGTAAACACTCCTGCTGCTGGAACCTCCCCCTGTCCTGTCTGCTGCCCTTACTCTGGGGTATTTCCCTTCCTCTCTTACCAGTCTTTTCCTGGCTATCTCCAGCTCCTATAACTCTCTACCATTGCTTCCAACCCCTATAGGCATAACCCAGTCAATCTTCCTCAAGAGATTTTACTGTCCCTCCCTGCCTCTCCTACTCACATTCCTGACAAACCTGCCTGCTTTTCTGTTTTTTGTCACTTTTTTGTCATGGGTGTAGCCCGCTCTACTTGCCCTCGCTACAATTGGGCTCACTTTGCTCCCCTACCCTACCCCATTCCCACCCACCCCATTACAATTTCCTATATAGTAACCACTCCCTCCCCTTCCTGTCTCAACATCCACTCACCAACTTCCTTCCTATAATCCAGTCTCTCCTTTTTTGATTGCCACTCCTACCCTACATCTTTTCCTAACCTTGATTACTCTACCGTATCTAGAACCACTCTACACACACTCTAACTATGAAACATCTTCTCATTTCTTCTGTACTCCTGTTAACCCTCTTTGCTCTAACCTATCACTCCCACCTTTACAATCCTCTCATACACTCCCCTACCTCCCACATAAATAATACCTTTGAAAAAACTTTCTCACTTATTATTTCCCCAACTCTATTCAACTTCTCCAGCACATGTCTTCATAAATTCTATTTACTTCTAGTCCATACACTTACCCAAAAATCTAAACCAAAGCTACCTAAACCTCACATAACTACTACAACTCTCTCTCCTTACAAAAAAACCTACTCTGCTCTGGTGACATCCACCCCAGTCCTGGTCCCTCTCCTTTCCCCACAGTCATATATGCCTCAGTAGTACCCCCACCCACCCCTCTCAATACACATCTACTCACCCCCACTCTCAGGCATTGAACTCATCCCTATCTAAACATCTAACTGTATATTCAATAAACATTCAAAGCCTAACAAATAAAATCACTGAACTACATACCTGGATAGGTCTTTCCTCTCCTCACATTCTTTCCTCATCTGAAACTTGGCTCAAGCCTCATATTACAAACAACGACATTCTCCCACCTGGTTATAACATCTTTCACTCTGACAGAGTTCCAAAAAAAGGAGGTAGTGTAGCCATCCTCTACTCCAATAGCCTAAACCTTTCACCTTTCTCCTCTCCTATTCCTGACTTCCACCCAGCAGAATGTCTCATACTAAACTGTCACCTCATAAGAAATTTGCTGTTGCTTCCATTTATATCCCTCCTGGAACTAATCTCACCATCCTAGAGAACATTCTGTTTTGGTTTTCCCATATTATTCCATATGAAACCCTAATCTTAGGAAATGTCAACATTGATTGGTCCAAAATTACTACTGACTTTCCTCAACATAGTATCAACCTACATGGTTTCCACCAATTGATCTCAGCACCCACCTGTCTACACAAAAACTCTTCATCCAGCTCCACAATTGACTGGATCCTAACCAGTTCCTCCCAGTACTACCATAACCCCACCACTTTACCTGACTCCCTACCTCTGTCCTAAGACACACCACCCAAATTCACAAACCCTACCTTTTTAGAGATTGTCGCAAATTATCCAACTTTGCCTCTCCCTATTCAACTCTATTCTTTCCAGTATAGACTGGTCTGTCTTTAGACAAGTCCCTCTGAATGATGCTGTAAATGTGTTCAACAGCATCTTCCTAAATGCTTTAGACTCCCTGGCCACTCCAGGAAAATCAGAATAAAATCTAACCAAACCCCATGGCTTTCTAAGGAAACTAGGACCCTTATGCAAGAAAGAGACAGTGTCTGGAAAGTCTGAAATAAAACTAAACAACTATCCCTTCTACTCAAATAAAGACAACTAAGGAATCTAGCTAAGAAACAATGTTCAGATGACAAAAAGGCCTACTATAGCACTGCCCAGCTCAACAACACATCTAACCCTCAAATGTTATGGTCTACACTTAACAAAATTCTTTCTCCAGTTTGTCCCACAAATCCCTCCCCTTGCCCTAACACATCGCCACAGGAAACCACTACCCTCCTCAATAAACACTTCATTGAAACTATCCAAAAACTCATTCCCTCAAACTTTAGCACTACTGCTGTACCTACCCCCTCTAACCTTCCAAACCAAACTCTCATTTCCTTTTACCCTGCTTCTACCTCTTACATCAAATCTCTGCTTCTTAAGCTCAATCCTGCTCTCCCTTTACTGACAATCTACCTCCTACCTTCCTCAAACTTGCTCCTGAATCTATTACCTATCCTATAGCTATACTAATTAACAGATCTATTATAGAATCCACTGTGCCTACCCTGTGGAAATCCTTTTTCACTATTCTGTTACACAAAAGTGGAAACTACACAGACCCTGCCAACTACCGACCCATTGCCACTCTATCCCCCATCTTTAAGAGTCTTGAAAAATGCATTCATTCTCAGCTTCTTAACCACCTCCTCCAGCATAATCTTCTTACTCCCACTCAGCATGGCTTCTGCCCCATCCACAGCATAACCACTGACCTCTTATCCTTCACTCATACCATAGCTGAAGCCCTCAACAATAACATACTCATATTCTGCTTCTTCCTTGACCTTTCCAAAGCATTTGATACAGTCTCTCATCCTCTATTGCTATATAAACTTGCTAGTCTTAATCTATCTTCTTCCTCCCTGGCCTCATTCACTAGCTACCTATCCTGTAGGCAGCAATATGTCAAATGGCTGTCTTCCTTTTCACCATTCCTTCATGTACCAACTGGAGTACCCCAAGGCTCCATCTTGGGTCCCCTTCTATTTAAAGTCTTCATCAACAGTCTCTACACATCCTGTAAACAATCCTTTCTCATCTAATATGCTGATGACTCTACATTTATCTTTATCTCAAACAATATGACCGAGCTCCATACCCTAACTCAAAATGCTTTTCTATCCACTGAAATATTGCTGTCTAATAATTTACTCATTCTCAACACCAAAAAGATCAAACTCTTACTTTTCCTCCCTCAATCTCTTACTAACCATAAATCTACCTTTGCTATTAAATTTTCTACCAACACAATTATGCAACCTGATACCCACACAAAACTTATTGGAGTCATAATTGATAATGAATGTAAATTTAACCTGCACTTACTCCAATGTATAAAAAAAACACACCAGAAATTGGGCCTACTGTATCGTAATAAAAAATGTCTAACCCACAATGCTAGGCTCACACTGGCACAAGCATTCCTCCTTCCCTCCCTACTAAATGCTGCCCCAGTACTCACAAGCATTCAAACTACAACCCTAAACAAACTCCAACAAACTTACCACAAAATAGCTACATTTATCACAAACCATTCTTACAATGCTCATCACTGTATTGCTCTAAACGCTCTCCAATGGCTTGAGCTTCCCCAACAATTTCTACTATGTCAATTTCAAATGCTGCATAACATCCTGTACAAAGCATCATCCTGTTCATCTCTTTCATCCTTTCTCTCTATCTATACTCCACCTTGGACCCTCCGTACCTCTAACCAGCAACTACTTGACATCTACCAACCTAAGAAAACAGTTGGCAAACTACTATGTAAATATTCTGTTGCCCTTGCTTGGAACAAACTTCCATTAAACATACATTCCATCACCCAACCATTACACATTAAAAATGAACTAAAGCACCATATGCTCAAGTCAAAGACTTGTCCCTGCCATGACCCAACATAAGTACCTTTTACTCTTCTTAAATCACTAATTAAATTTTTTTCTCTCACCCATCTAATTTCCCACAACTCCATGTATGATAGCCAATGCCAACTGCTTCTAACCAAGTAAGATGAATAATTTTTTCCTACAAATACATGACTGCTTTTGTTTAAATATTGTTTTTGTTTTATCGTATAAGCTCTCTATTTTGTTTTTATTCATGCTGTATTAACAGATTTGTTATTTTAATCTTTGTACTATCTCTCATATATGTATGTACTTAATTTTTTTTAACTGCAATATGTTTTTCATGTAACTATTTTTCTTTGCTGGAGCTTTTCTCCTTGGGTCTCCACTGAAAATGGGCCTCAAGCCCAGTTGGACCAACCCGGTTAACAAATGTCAATAAATAAATAAAATAAAATAAATAATGTTGATACAATTACAGGTCCTGCATTAGTCCTGATGTGCATGGAGTCTGAAAGCCATATGTCTCTCATTATTTATTTAATTGAATCTTTACTGATTTTCCACTAATTTGCCAGAAAACCACACTGTTATGTGAAATGGGCCAAACATATTAGGCAAAGGTCTGGACAGACTGTGAAGCTCTGTACAGTTCTGAAGTTTGAGTCACATATTAAGGTCAGCAAACATCTGGGAAATGCCTTGGACAATATCAGGGAATTGCAGTACTGTGGTAACAGATGCAGCAGCCAATGGCCTGCATCATACAATAATCCAGGACTGGAGTACACATAGCTCTGGCCTGGAGTCACCTTGTAAGTACTGACAATCACACTGGGCATCCTTCTACACTTAGTTAACTTGAGCCCAAGTCTGTTGTCTCTGCTGCCCAAAGACCTGCTATGTGGAAATATGTTTGTACATACATACAGCTATGTATAAATATCTGTCTCTCCCTATCTCCCTCAAGCTTGATTAGTGTCTCTATGAGTATGTGACACATATATGTATGATAACAAGATGTATATATAGCTATATAAAGTACAATGATACATAGACTCCCCAAATACTTCTACATAACACATTACACACAACCACATGTAAGGAGACAACCCTGTTATACACATTTATATAAATATGGGCAGAGATGTATGAATACAATACCCCTGAATGCTGGGGTTATCTGCACAAGCACATCACAACAGCTGTCCGATGGCACCAGACCAATGCTACAACAGTACATAATCCACACACCCACAGACCCCTGTGCCTGTAGACTGTCACCCTGCAGACAAACATAGGTACGCAGGTGGTGTAATGTACAATAGGTGTAATACATGTCTTGGACAGGCCATATTGTCCCTGGCCACATGTCTGCCTATCAAACTACAAATAGCCTCATATGGACAGACTGGTAAGTGTAGACACATAGCAGGAATATTACCAGGTGTCCCACCCCAAGGACACGAGATATAATAATAGTGACAAGCAGTATCACTCTGCAGGCCAAACATGCTGTCTAACACAAGGCCACTTTGTGTATTCCACAAGTACTGTGCTTGCATCAAGATATACAACAGACATAACCTGTGGCATGTGTAATAGGTACTGTGAGCTGTAGTGTATAATATGAGATAGGTAGGAGTTCTAATCTCACATCCTCCAACTCTGTGTGTGTGTATAAATATAACCCCTCACAGCATTATGGACATGCCCATATGGGTTGTCTCCATGCAGTGGTATGCATTTTATGGCCCTTTGACTGGCTGCTGGCCTCTAAATTCCCACCTCTACAAGGCCTACAGATGCCACCCCCCTTAGGAGCACTGGCTGATAATCTAGCAACAGATTAGCTTTGTGGCACATGCAGTAATTACTGCAATTTATAGTGCATACAACTAGATTGGTAGGAGTTCTAATCTCACATCATCCAATTCTCTGTGTGTGTGTGTGTGTGTGTGTGTGTGTGTGTGTGTGTGTGTGTGTGTGTGTGTGTGTGTGTGTGTGTGTGTGTGTGTGTGTGTGTGTGTGAATATATCTGCATGCAGCACTTCAGACAAGCCTATATGGGCTATCTCTGTGCAGTGGTTATGCATTTTATGCCCACTGACTAGCTGGTGGCATCAACACTGGCCTCCGTTATGAGGCCTGCTGATGTCATCCACCGTAAGAACACTGGCTGTCAGCATATCAGATAAACAGCATTGAGCCTACAATAAATACTGTGAGCTATTGTGTGTAATACTAAATAGGGGTTCTAATCTGATGTGTGTATGTGTATGTGTGTGTGTGTGTGTGTGTGTGTGTGTGTGTGTGTGTATGTGTGTGTGTGTGTGTGTGTGTGTGTGTGTGTGTGTGTGTGTGTGTGTGTGTGTATGTATCTATATATATATATATATATATATATATATATATATATATATATATATATATATATATATATATATATATATATATATATATATATATATATATATATGAGCACTTTATAAGTTTGAAATACTGAAATGTCGGATTTCAGAATCCCGAGCTCATAAAGTGGAAGCATCGGAAGATAACAACCCCAGAAGTGCAAATTTCAAAATCTCGAATACTGGAGAATTTGAATTAGCGGTTCTGGTGTTACGCTGTGTTCCCAGATTCAGGTAAGTGTTTATGTTTAAGGGTGTTAGGTAGGGGCTGTAGTGTGTGTTAGTGTGTGTTGTAACTGTGATGTGTGTGTGTGCGAGAGGAATGTAGTTTGTGTGGCGGTGTTTCATATGTGTGTGTATGTAGTACCACCTTGGAGTTAAAATATTTAAGTGGGAGGGTGCACAACCCCCCCACATGGGGGTGCAGGGGGCTTTCCCCCTGCATATCATAAGAGTAGGTGTGTGCTTGTTTAGTTGTGTGTGCTTGTGTGTTGTAATGGTGTTTGAAAGTGTTGGGAGTTTGAATTTCGGGGTTTTGCGGTTTCGGGATTTAGGGTTTTGCTGTTTTGTGGTTTTGGGCTTTTGGATTTTCCACTTTATGAGCTTGAGATTCTGAAATTCGAGATTTCAGAATTTAAAGCATAGATCTGTGGTAGTGCAGCGGTTGCATTGTTGCCTCACAGCAAGAGGTTCTCCCATTCAATTCTTGGCTGGAGTGCGGAGAGTGCCTTCTGTGTGGAGTCCGCATGTTCTCCCCATGGTCAAGTGGCTTTCTGAAAGACATACGTGAATGGGCATGCCATCATTGAAGGTTGGGCATCGAGCTGGCAACTCGGCACCATAGAAATCTACTGCCAATCATTAGCGGACCGGAGTTCTGCTATGGTGACCCCTAACCGGGAAAATCCAAAAGACAAACAACATAAAGTGAATCCATATATGAATATATCCCCATGCAGCACTTCAGACAAGCCTATATGGGCTATCTTTGTGTAAAGGTTATGCATTTTATGCCTGCTGACTAGCTGCTGGCCTCAACATTGGTCTCCATTACAAGCGCTATCTCTGTGCAATGGTTACACATGTTATGCCCACTGACTAGCTGCTGGTCTCAACACTGACCTCCGATACAAGGCCTGCTGATGTCATCAACCTTAAGAGCACTGGCTGACAGTATAATATCAGATAAATAATGTGGTGCATGTGATACCTACTGCAAGCTATAGTGTGTACTACTAGATGGGTAGGGGTTCTAATCTCACAGCATCCAACTTCTGTGTGTGGCTGTGTGTATAAATATGTCCTCTTGCAGCACAAGAGACATTCTTATGTGGGCTACCTCTGTACATTGGTTATGCATTTTATGGCCCTGTGACTAGGCTCTGGCCCTAAATTGCCCTCCTCTACATAAGTATAATTGATGGCCACCACCATCTATAGTTGTACATGTAGAATACCCAGGTGACATGTATCAAGGGTAGTGCATCATGTCACGGGATATGAAAGCATGATGACATTGATTGTCCCCATTGTCCCTGACACACTGTTCTACACATATGCACCTAGGGAGCCATGCACATATACTGGCATATCTTGCTGACATTATATCTCTGCTGTGCTGCCTTACCATCCTCTTCTGCTGTATTGCCACCATGTCTCCTTAGTTAAACCATTCAGACTCCAGGAACAAAAACATAACCCTGTCCATGACACACCTGTCATTCTGTAACACTACCACCAGCATACCATCAGGCAACAAAGATACACAACGTTTGATGTATACTCCTGACACATGCCAGCATACAGTACCTGTCATGGCCCACAGCACCTGCCATGGCATAACACTACTGCACTACAGAAACACATGTAAATTTATATAGTCAGCCTGTGCATCAGACACGTATATGTGCCAAACAGTTGACAGCATGTGTGTTAGTCAGGAAGGGGTGCTGGTTACCTGGGCCATGGAGAGTTGCCATGTCTGTAGGTGACCTGCATGTGACAGTGGTGTTGTAATGTGTGTGTGTGTACACATTCAAGTCTAGTGCTAGCCCTACACATGTGTATGGTGGACAGCTGTGGACCATACATGTAGAGTGGACAGTTCACCATCTCCAACCTTGAACATGGGAACTGGCTTCACCAGGAGTAGCACAGGCAGTACCATGCCCAAGGTCAGATGTGTGCTAGTACCTGATGATGACTGCTGTCTGCTGGGCCTGTGTCCTCCACAGGACCACCCAGGACAAAGTGCCCATGGCTGCCACTTGGTGGTGTGGACAGCACACTTCCCTCTGTAGTGCTGGAGGTACTGCCACTATGGGACCTTGAGTATGCACAGCCATGTGGACCCCCAGCAGATGATGTTGCTGGCCTACATCCACATGTCTGATGCCCAACTCCAACCACATGTTCCAGCACAGACAATATGTGCTCAAAGACAGACACTGTCTCAGCCCACCATCTGTCCACTACATCAGTGAAATGTTCCAGGTTGCCACCAATGCGGTGGAGGCAGTCAGTTATGTCAGACTGTGGTCCATCCATAACCCTAAGCATCCATCTGGTGTTGTGTTCAGATCATGCCTGTGTCTCCATGACAGCCTGAAGCATGTGGCAAGTGACCCACCATGTGACACCTGCAACAGGAGGTGGATGGGCAGCAGTCCTCCTTTGAGCACCCCTGTCAATCTGCCTGTGTGGGACCTCACCAGCTCTCTGGCTATAGCCAGTGTCTACACTCACTGATGCCATAGTTCTCACACTGTCCTGTACTATGTCATCACCCTCTGACTGTCCAATATCTGTGGTCTCTGATGACTGGGTATGTGTGGGCATACTGACTGTGTGTGGAGACAATAGGGGAAGAGGAGAGATGTCAACCTCTGGGACAGATTCAACCACCAACCCCACCTATGCCTCACTATGACCATATCAGAGTCTGATGAGACACTGACATCAGGTTGTGAAGGGGACATACTCCAACCCTCCTGTTCACCTGTGAGAAGCAAGACAAAAGCAGTACATTGCCACCTGCACTATTATGTATGGTAATCCATACAAACTCATACAGATGAGGATCCACAACTGCATTACATGCCCACATCTTTTCATCTCTGATCCCATACACAGCACACAAACTAATAACAACATACACAGACAATCCAGGCCCTGTATAACATGCAGGTCACCAACATCCAGGTAACATTGCCAGTACAATATACCTGTGAGGTCTGCAATATGACAGTGTATGTGATAGAACTAGACATAAAACCCAGTACACCTATCTTGAGAATGATATGCCAGTTGTAGTATCATTGCCTCAGGTATGTACCTTCTTCCTATTGTGTTTGAATGGGCATCTTGGAGTAATTGCCTCATGTATAGCAAGCTGTGTAAATGCTCATAACTATAAGTGCAACCATGTTAATGTCTGTACAAATACACACCTGTCATTCCCTAGGCTATGCACTGTAGTCAACTGCTCCGAAATGGAACATACAGCTACTCTACTGTGGCTAAGCACAACAGTTGTGCATAAGGCAAAATGCAGCCCTTAACTTTCATAGGGTAGAGACATACAGCAGAATCTGTCATGACATACCGAGTCATTACCCAGTATTGCTACTATCTTGGTGATAGCCACACATGTAGTGTGTTGCCAGACTGTGGAGTATGATGTGTAAGGGAGCAGTGGATAGTGCAGGCCATTATAGGTGTGTAGGATCTGTAAAGAATGGACATCCATATATCTGGTCCTGTAATGTGTTCCCCTCCCCCAAGGACTCTGGCCAGACCTGATGGACCTATGAAAAGGTGAGGGAGAGGTATTGTCAGCAACAACAAATGTTGCAGTATTACAAGGTAATATGTGCGTATATCCACATGTACAGTAGCTAATGTGATACTGGCTATATTGCTGACATTCTGAGTATGTGTGCACAACTGAGAGTAAAAGTCAACCCCCCCAATGCAGATAGACTGACACCCATGTACTGGTATGCCACAATGACTGCTAATGTATTATACTGATGAACACAGTAAGCTTGCCTGAATGCTCCTCTGGTGTGGACATTGTAGCATCCACTTCTATGATGTATGTCGTGATAGATGCCTGGAGCTATTGGTTGATCCTAGGTTTGTCAGGAATTCCTCTGTGGCCAAGAATGGTTGTTCTGTTGCAGGCCCTCCACCAGTGGCAGTGATCCCTGGCAACAACAGCTGCCCTTTGATGTATGGCATTGACCATATCTGTGGCCAAGTGTTGGACCTGCTCGTAGGTCCTGTCCTGTTGGCCAATATGATTAACAGCCCTTACAAGGTCGGCCCACCGTGTGGCCCACTGTTCATAATTGTGGCAATCCCTTGAAAGCAGGATGTGATGGTTTAGTCTGAGGGTGCCCAGTATAGTGTCATTCTCTGCAGATGAAAATGGAGGATGTCTTCATTGGTACATCATTTCTGCAAGACAACAAGAGGGGAACACATTACAGGACCAGATATATGGATGTCCATTCTTTACAGATCCTACACACCTATAATGGCCTGCACTATCCACTGCTCCCTTACACATCATACCCCACAGTCTGGCAACACACTACATGTGTGGCTATCACCAAGATAGTAGCAATACTGGGTAATGACTCTGTGTGTCATGACAGATTCTGTTGTATGTCTCTACCCTCATCGCTGCAGTTTACTGTCATGTGTCCCCTGTGGGCAAATCCTCACAAGTATGTCATACAGCCACTGTCGGACAAATAGCAGTGTGCTATTACAACAACTATATGGGGACAATTCATCAACACCAGTGTGCCACACTGACAGACAGCAATGCAAACCTGCTGTAGTATATGTTCCCTGTAGGCATCATACCTCTCAACTATGCAGATGGTTGCAGAATGTCACCATATTTGCCTCATAGATGTGGTCCTTTTTGCAAAAACTTGTAGATGTCTGACAAATGGTTGTCCAATCACTGATGGTTGCTTTCAGAAAATTAAAACAGTATCTTACTGTCACCTGTCAGAGCCCTCAGAAAACACTTATGCTACAGTAATATCTGTTAGTCTATTCATGTTCTTACATTGTATGGCCAATATGTATACTCTGTCACTGAGTATGGGCCTTTGTCCCCCCACTAAATATGGCTTTGTCCTGATTTTTTACTTTAGGAGGTTCAGAGGTATGTTATGCATAGCTCTTAACCAGACAGGGACGAATCTGCATGAAACAGGGACTTAGCCAGAGTACATCAGGGACATTCAGGGACACTTTTACAATGTTAGCAATATTTATGTGTGACATTGACAGACTGACAGGAGGTGAATTACAGTACATTGTTTGATGTTACAGGAGTGTACACCCTTACTTAGTGTCACTATGTCTTATGTGTAATCTACTATCTTTACTACAATAGCCGACCATTGTAGGAGCGATGGACAGGGACAGAGCAAAGGTGTGATTCAAAGTAGTGATAGTTGAGAGGCATACCTGTAGGAGATGGACAGCAGAGTATCACTGCCATGTCAATATCATAGATATAATACAAGCCTACTGTTTTAATCCCTGTTCCCCATACCTCCATCTTTCCATCTGCATCCCATTTTATTGGGACATGCAGTACATACCTGGTAGAGTGAAGTATTCTTTTTTTGAAGCATTCCTCTGTAAATGTTTTTCAGATATGCTGTCTGTGCAAGTAAAACCACATACAGACCTGTTCCCTATAAGCAGTTGCTTGCCTTTTGTAGGTAAGGCTCATTAACAGGTAATTGCCTATGTGCCAATCTGTGGTTCAGAATTGCTAATTGCATCCAAAAGAGCTGAACTGCACAATCATTAGCCAATGACATTGCGCCACAGTGCAATATATAAGGTCTTCATGCAGGCCTAGGCCCCTTTCTTAGTTTTTGAGATGGATATTATTGAGGTGTAGAGACTACAGCATCACAGAGGGTAAGTACAAATACTGTCCACTGTAGGTGTATGATGTATGTCCACAGTTTTGCCTCATATGTTTGGTCAGTGTTCAATGACAGTGTGGACATCTGGCAGTTCACTGGTAGACATTGTGGGTTGAGGTCAGAAAGGGGATAGATACATGTGAGTGTCACACTTCCTACCCATCAGAATATGCATGCTAATGCAGTAGCTGCTATTCTATCAACTTACTATCTTTGTAGGGGCAAACTGCGAAACTCGTACCTATCTCTGGGCCTTTGCCCCCTCCCTTATCTGTAGTTGTGTCTAGATCCTTTGTTATAGGTGGTTGAGAGATATGGTCAGTCTGTAGCAGCTACCTTAACATATAGCCATGTATGCTCCAGGCTGCAGGTCCTGTTGCAGCCTAGGATACATAGGGGGGAGTGTGAACACTTTGGAGGCCAGCAAGCTGTATGTGTATCTGTGGCAGCTGTGTCATTACAGCATAGCCAGGGTAAGGGTACCCTTTACAGTCCAATCGAGGTATGTGCTTAAGGTACATCTGTTATGCAACAGTGCCAGTAACAGTGTAGGAGGCGACATATAGTTAGGCTATACGAATATGTGCAGTGTGTCCCTACCTGCAGGTATTTGACTTGCAAAATGGGGTAGCAGATAATTCAGTAGCAGTAGCCTATGAGGATTAAAATTGCATGACTCAGTCATTACTTGCTGTTTACAACAATGTAATTGAAGTGCAACAAACTGGATTTGAACCCAGGACTTTGTGTGGCAAAATGTTCTGTATGCAAGGCATTTAACAGACTGAGCCACTGAGTCAGTGCTGTAACAGGTGTATTTGCCAGATATATCTGCAGACATACAGGCTGTGACACACATTGTCTGCATCTATCAGTATGTGCATGGCTTTCAAAGGCAGTTGTTCTGCAGCTGGGTCCCATTTGAACATATGTTCTGTGCCATTGATGCCTTAGCAGGTGTGATTAAAGATATTGCAGATAAAAGGAAACATTTACTTGCTATCTCAGGCCTCAGTTACTGCCATTATTATTTATTTGGCTGTCTACTGGTATATTTTTGCATCAGAGTCCCAGGTACACTCCAGTTTTCCACATTAGGTTAATTTCAGTCTGTTAGTGGTAATCAATATATATTGCTGGAAAAACCTGCTGTAATTACACTCTGTGTGGCCTAGTGGGTTAGTGCAGTAAGTTGGAAATGTGGCAGGGGTGATTGTTTTGTACATGTGCCTAACACTGTGAGAAACACATAAGATCCTTAAGGCACATTAAAGCTCATTTAAGTGGATTTGCACAGTACATGTCATGCCTCATCGTGGTGCTTTGCTTAACTCCATGCAAATCCATGCTAAAAAACTTAAAAAGAAAAGAAAAAGATGATGATAGGACAGTGGTAAAATGAGGGCAAGCAGGGGGAAAACACAGTGAAAGGCTGGTAGGGAAGTGCAGGAAGGGTGTAGGAAAGAACCATAGCTTTCCATTTCTTGTACAGTGACAGCTGTGCATTTTGACAGTTTTGTAGAAGAATTTGAACTCTCAAACCCCAGACAGAGGGGTGAGGACAACATAAATGTGTTGAGAAGCCATTTGGACCTAATTACTTGTGTCCAGTGGACAGGTGTGTGAAATGGAGAGCAATGTGTGGGGCAATTTTTTTCTTTTTTGGGACAGGTGCTCATTTTTTTTTTTAATAAGGAGAGAGTGTAATGTTGGGGATGAGATATAGGTACATGTGGGGAGGTAAGTTGGGTAGAAGAGGATGCAACTGCAGACAGACAAGACAGCAGACAGGGCCAGTGTGTGACACATGAGGGGTTTAAACACCTTTTGATGGGAAGGGTGTTGTGGAATCTGAACTGCGTGTGCCTCTAGACAGCAGCAGCTTGATTGACATCCTCACACATGGGCAGTCAACACTGCTTCTTCACTGGCCTGATGGTGGATGTGCTGAAAGCTGGGCAGCAGGGCCAGACACCCACACCAGGTTGTCCAGACTGTCCTCATTCTGAAGCAGGTGACATTCATAGCTCCTATTAATAATCTTGTGCACCATGGCTGGTAGTTGTTTCTGGGTGACTACAACCCCACCGCCATCATTCCCGGGGGTGGCCATGTCCCCTGAGGTGGTTCGACCCAAAGGTGGTACAGGGCTAGCAAAGGGGGCATCACCAGCTTGGGTCCCAGATGTGCTAAGACCCAGTGCCACTGCCAGCTGAAGTAGGGTAGGCAGATCAACAGGAACCAGCCTACTCGGACGTGTTGTGGTTATGGAGGTAAAGCAATACATATAGGTTAGTTACGAACAAAAACATTGTTAGTAATAATAGCATGCCAGAACACTGGAAATAACCCCATTACATTTTAATGCATATTATGTGAAACACAACAATAAATAGTAGAACAGTAAGTATATTAATAGCATGCCAGTAACAGTTACGGCATAAGGCCAACAGAATAGGTAATTTAACAAGATATGTTAATATGCAACCATTGTAATACATAACAATAATAAAACACATGCCCCAAAATAAAGTTTATGGAACAATATATATCAATAGTAAACCATAGCCAATGAATAACAATAATAAATATATGAAGATAAGGGATGGGGACAGAGAGAACTACAGTCCATTAATACCATTATAGGTTATATCGTTGACAACAGTCCTGCTATCTACTCTACAGGTCTGTCCTTTATTTATGTGTAAAAGTGCCCTATAGCTGCTGTAGCATGTACATACCTCTCAAGCTATCCACATGGGACAGTATGGACCACGCAGTCGCAGTAACAACTGCAGGTACACAACTACACGGAACACTTGCACATCAGGTGTACCTATACAACTACCACAGTGTACTGTGGACTGATGTAGTGTTACTCTGCTATTTACATAATCATGTCAATGATACATATGTGACAGATGGATTATGCAACAGTAGTTACATTCCATGACAGTGTGACACTTGAGAGACATGCATGTGTAAAGTACAGAGAGTAAACAACTATCATGCCTTGCTCAGCAGGCATGGGAATAGGACCCAATACCACTGACTGCAGAGGGCATCTGTATCAAATGTTTTAATTGACTTCAGCAACCTTTAACAGACACTCCAGACATGCAGCCATACTAAAGTTTACACATTTTATTTATTTTATTTTATTATTATTATACTTATTTCCTTTATTTTATGCTGTATTTTCACATTCCTGATAATGATTCTAACAGTCTGTGACATCTAAACACACAGTAATTACAACAATTTACTCATAATATGGGATATCTCATCCATTTACTTGTAGTTCCTGTGGAGAAAATATCTGTAAACATTACATGACTGATACTGTAATACTTAGATCTACATAGCGCTGTATTCAAACCCAGGTCTGTGTTTGGCAAAAATGTATTTCATTCACAGCATTTAGTAAACTGAGCTACTGAGTCACTGCTGATTACTGACTGACTGATATTTCCTAGAGCTCACCTGGCACCAAAATACGACCTGGTAATAGTGGTACAGTTTTATGCTTGACTGCAGTGGCAGTTGAACACACATACGTGACATTCAATCATGACAGAGATACTAGGCAAACTATACATTACTACATAAAATACAGGAGTACACAATTCATTGTTAGCGTGTTGAAGTATATGTGAAGTCAACAAACAATATCTGATTGTGGGTTATTATTTGCAGTCTGCAACTAGTAGACTGATATACCTGACTGCAGCACTGTACCTCATAGCTTGAATGCTTGTAGCTGACATACAATGGTGAAAACAGGATGATCCTGATGTACACAATTTACCTTGGTGTTATTGCTATTGGTCCATGTGTTGCTGCGGTCCAGTTGTCATAATTCATTTCTTGCAAAACAACTCTGAACCTACATTCATTGCACAAAAGACTCTATTAGATACACCTTCACGCAGGTACTGATATTATATCATGTTTTTATTGCAGAACAGTTATAATAATTGATTTCTTGCAAAACAGCCCAACTTCCACAGTAATTGCACGACAGACTTTATTAGAGATACCTTCAGTCAGTTACTGTAACAATTTCAAGTTTTTATTGCACAACAGTTGTCATTATGCAGGTGTTGCAATGCAGCTGTTATTGCACTGCAAACTTTAATACATATACTTTATTATGGTTAATGCTTTAGTCTTCCCTGCTTACAGCACTACAGTTGGCAGTATGCACTTCTTGCAGTACAGGTGTAAGTCCACATTCATTGCAATACAATCTTTACTGTATATATCTATTTACAGGTAATGTTTTACTCTTTCTTGTTTGATTATAGATAGCAAAATACATCTGTACTCACCATACTCACAATGCAAACTGCCCAAGCACCCAGCATGCACCTTGATGTTTCAAGCACTCTCCTCTACAGCTGTTGGGGGAAAAGCACACCATTATGCATACAAGTTTAGCAGACATTCAAGATTAGATATTGGTGAAACACAGGTAACGGTACTTACATACATGTGGGACATTCCCTGCTCAGAATTCTTGGACCCAGGTGTTCAAGAGAGCCCCTTCCATCTTTTCAGGTCATCATGGTGGTGACAACACTTCTCACCTGTGCGGGGGATAGCAGTTGCAATGGTGAGGTCCCTTGCTAGCCGGTCCCAGGCCTCTGCCTTGCACTCTGAGCCCTGGTAACCTTCCTGCATCAGCCTGCTCTCATGCTTTTGACAAGGAGTCCAACCATGACCGTGAACTCCTGAAAGTTCCAATGCTATGCTTGAAAGCATCAAACCTCTCCAATGCATGCCATTATATCCTTCAGAGACAGAACTCCAATGGATTATGTTGTATTCCCACCTATTGGGCTTAATATAGCCTGTTTTCCCTCCTTTACATGCTATTGGGCAATATTTAAAAATGTGGCATGTCACTTAGCACCGAGCAAACCAGCACATGTGAGCTAATCAGTGCAAAAACTGGAATACATTGAATGACTGGTACTGTTTAGCAGTGCGCAAACCAGCCAAGCAGTGCCAAGCAGTTCATAAACATTATCACCCATTATTTTGTTTATGTAGTGCTTAACATGTCTTAACAGTTCTTAGCAGAGCTTAGCTGAGCACAGCAGGCCAGCATTTAATAATAATTTGCATAATTTTTATTTTGCATAAAAATGCTAACTTGCTCTTCCTTGTATTCAAACCCTGCACCTACTGTATATGAGACCGTAACTCTACTCATTTAGCTAAGTGTATGTGTGGAATTTTGTTATACCTTTACATATACCTCTGCGCTACCTGTAAGCAGTGCTGAGCATCGTGTTGCATCATGCAAACTCACTCAGCTATGCTTAAATGTGACCTTTACAGGACTAGTTGAATATATCTATTTTCTATTTTTAGATGTCTGGCAGGTGTATCAGCACCTCTTTGCTCTGCCTCGTACAAAAATGCTTTTTAAAAAAAAAAAAAAATTAATAAAATTACATTGCTATCATACAATTGGACAGTGTAGCGAGTATGTCACTCATCTGAGGACACAACACCACACTCCCTACACTAATTCAATAACCATGTTCCATGGCTCTCCCTTGGCAATGCGCCATGATTAATATGCATGGCGCACTGCCGAGAGGGAATCGTGTATGCGGACATGGTAACATTCCATGTAGTCTCTACACTATGCCTACACAGATTTTATTAAATCTAGCAGGAGGTCTTTTTTCCTACTGACTGGGTATAATTCAAGTTTATGTAAACTTGATTTCAAATCTAGCTTTTTAAGCACATGTGCTTCACTCAATTTGCTGATTATATAATTGGCAGCATATCTTGCACCATATAATGACCAATTTAACTAATGACAAATTAAAAAAAAAAATCCATATGTCAGTAAGACAAAAGTCATGCATTATGAATTCATAATGGAAAAGGATTTTGATCAGAACCGTGAATCAGAAAGACAAATTACAGAATTTACTTTGCAGAAAGTGTTTTACTTTTTCTAATACCTTATTGACTTGGTAGGACCTGATGCCATTTTTGTTGTATACATTTTGTCCATTTTTTTCTGGTTCCTCTTCATCATTCTTTTTGTGATAGAATGGCATTCTTCTGTGTGACTATGTTACAAGTGACATATTAAGGTCTCCTTGTAATTTCAACTGGTAATTCATTAACCTCACTACATCCAAAAATGAACATATACAAATAGCAGCCACTTTGAAACAAAAGTTATTTTATAAGAATGATATCTTTTAATGACTATAAGACTTTATCAAAGTAAAAGAACATTGCCATGTTATAACTGTTCATTTTGTAAATATACTGAAGAGACAAACCTAATGATACGTTTATACATCCAAATAGTGTGATACAATTTATAGTTACTTTAACAGCTATGTGCAATACAAAGAATGAAAAATATCTTGCATTGTATATTGCCTGTGTGGCATTATATGTAGGGAAAACTAATCAAAAACCAAAATACAGAATCGTTAGTCATTTGTCAGATATAAAAAGGAAAATTCAGACTACTGCCTTATACAAACAGAAGTGAAAGGAGAAGGACATCAATTTAAATTTATGGTGTTGCAAATAGGTTGGTATAGGTTCATAGATAATAACAACATCCATTAGAGGTGGGGATAATGCAACAAAAATGGAAAGAGAAGAATATAATTGCATAAATAAATTACAAGCTGATGTATATCTTATTTTGAATGAAACCATCAGCATAAGACCTGTTCTGAAAGTATTGCAATGGAGATGTTAGTTTTTAGGATAGGGATGTTGTATTTCTTTAACACTGGTTTTTAGATGAAGTCATGTGACTAATTAAGAGTTTTTAAAGTTATGTGTTTGAAACTGTTTGAAATTGACCTGAGGAAGCATTATTGTGAAAGCCCGGAGCTAGTCATTAAATACATTTTAGCCGTGTGTTGTCGTGAACTCGTTTATTGTTTTTCAGTTCTGTAACAGCATGGTATTCTGTGTGGCTGAGTTAGAAGTAACATATTAAGGTCTGCTTGTAATTTCAGCTGTTAATTCACTAATCTTCCTACACCCAAAAATGAACCTATACAAATACAGCATCTCATATACAATTTTTGTGCTACTTTACTAGAAAAAAATATAAATAGAGATTGTTTTTTTCCCTAAAATGGGCATTATTAAACTTTCACCATATTTCTCACAGAAATTTTAGACAGATGTGATGTGTACCATGCTACAACATTTTGCCATATTACAATTTAAGAAGAGCACTATTACAGAAACTTTCCTGCAAATAATGACAAATTTAAAATATAAACAGTCCATTTTATTACACATACAAGTGCATAGATACGAGCACATCTTTTTAGTAGATAAAAAAAGTTCCACCACATTTCCCTAAAAAGATACAGCTGAAGACTAAGGTGCAATTTCTCATAAATATACAGCTAAAATTCACAAAACATGTACACAAATGTAGTCAATGCTTTACAAATTAATACAAGATGACA
>NC_056735.1:1495156608-1495421608 GCF_019279795.1 Protopterus annectens | reverse complement strand
AGCTATTTTTTTAACCTATATGTTGAACATGCAAGTCCACCTGACAAAAGTATACCTTTTCAGTGGTAAGCTGAGAGCACTTTCTGACTGAGTTACACATACAGAAACAAAGATGCAAAGGATCAAACTGTGCCCTGGGCCCAGGAAGCAGATAATTCACAGTTAAGATCCTTATTCTTCTGCTTTAAATGCTAGTAGTGTTGGCATATTTTTCTTTGAACATGGAAATGGACAATGATTACAGTAACATTGATGGAGTTCATGGTTCTGACAATATTCACATCATATTAAAGGAAGACTGTGTAAAATGCAGGAAAGAAAGGCAAACACATTCAACCTGTAATAATCGATAATGTAATTAACATATCTTCAAGAAGATTAATAAAAATTAACAAAGATTAAATGAATATCCTGCTATGTAAACTAATACTACTGCCACTTCACCCTCACCACTGCACAAATAATGATATTTTTTATCTCTGAAGTCACAAATTATTGTGTATGAAGAAATAAATAATAGGATGTGTAATACTTTAACAGAGAACAGTAAGGCAGTTCAAATATGTAATAGTTAAGACTGAGGAAAATTGCATAATATAAAAATAGAATGTGATACATTATTATTTAAATGGATGGTATGAACTCATGCTATATACTGAAATAACACTTCATTAAATGTTCCAGTGCAGGAAATTCATAGCATGCATTCTAATGTACACCACCTCAACTAAATTTCTTCCACAAAATAGTTAAAAATGTAATTATTTATTATATGATTCCCTTAAACATCACTGAACTGATGTGAGTGAGCAGTCAGGCATAACTTTTATAAACATTTACATCATTAAGTATACTTATAAAAATATTTATTTAGATATAATAATTAATGTCTGATGAACAGTAACAATAGATCATGCAAGACACAGAATAGCCCTCAAATATCATTGCATGCATCAGTCTTACTCAATGGGCTGGATTCATGAATTTCTGCACTAAGTGCAGCTATTGTGTAGGCAGCACAGCACACAGCCTGCTATTTAGTATTCATTAAATGGCTCTAAACTTAGTGTAGAGCCTCAAAACAATGGTAAATAGCATAATATGCAAATAAAAGCATAAGTAGCAAAATTACATATTAAGTAAATCATCCAGCATGGCAGAGCTATTTAGAAATGTATAAACCAATTGTGTACACTCAGTGTAGCAATTTGCTATGAAGTCCAAAACTCTTTGGATTACAGCCACAATAACACTCAGAAAAAAAAAAACATGTTAGGAGTTGCTGCTGCCATCATTATCCTGTATGGGAAACTGGCTTTAGAATAAGATGCTGCTGCCAGACCTCAGCCAAGAAGAAGAAGAAGGGTGTTTAGATCCTATTTTATTTACCATGGATGGCAGGACTTAGAAACTGTAAAGTGATTCCAGGTAGACAGGAAAACTTCTGCCACCCTCACCTGAGGTCCCAGGGAAGTCATGGAGAAACCATCCCAGTACAAAATAAAGGTATGTGTAGCTTTACATATACTCTCTACAGATGCTTTCCAGAGATCCACAGGGGATAAGATAGAGGTGCCACAGGCCTAAGCTTCCAGAATATTATATCAGTTTCTAAAAGCATGGGAGCATATCTGTTTCCCATGCACCCCAGAGGTGACAACAAGAACCATGCTGAAATTTTATGCAAAAACACATTCCCCTGAAGTATTGTGGCTATAGATTGCAAACACACAGAAATAAAAGCTCTACCTGGTGAACAGAAAGGAAGCACATTAACAGGAGAAGATACCACTCTGTAGAATGTTGTTGTCTGTAATGCCCAAGGGAGCATCTGCAATGTCTGTGCAGGTAATCTTTGCAGTTTTCATAACTTACACATATGGTACATCTGTGAGCTGTACACAGGGTTTGCTAGAGGTGACTTTCCACAAGGGTATCTAGTGGGGGATGCCAGTTATACACTAGAACCTTGGCTGTTGACACCTGTGAGAAACTCCCACAGCTCCACTGAGCAAGGATACAACAATGCCCATGACTAAACTAGGAATATCATAGAACATGCAGTCATCTTACTCAAATCAAATCAATATTCCAGTGTCTAGACACATCAAGAGGGGCCCTGCAGTATGACCCAGCTACCTCGGCTGAAATACAATCTGTTCCATGTTGCAAAATATAATTCTCAGGAAGCAGCTTTAACAAGGACAACTAGGGGCAGGATCACAGTTCTCAGCACCACAGGCAGAACCACCAGCTTCAACAGAAACAGATGGAGTATGAGGAAGAATCACCAGCTGCAGATGCTGGTGGTAAATGCAGCAATGCAAAATATGCCATGGCTCTGGCTAAGAGTCAAAGAAAAGCATAAACACTGATGCACTAAGTGAAAAACTAAGAGCCTAAACATACAAATATTAAAACCAATGCTTGCAAAACTGCAAACCTTTACTTAACTGTGTAATGGTAGTGTTCTGTTAGCATCAGACAAAGACAACCCTCCAGAGACACATTTTGTATCTGCACTATTAACAACATAAGTATCCCTGCAGTGGTGGTGCTGCGGTAGCGTTGTCGCCTCACAGTAACATGTTGTCCTGTTCGATTCTCAGCTAGAGCGTCTTCTGTGTGGAGACATGCATGAATGGGCGTACCTTCGTTGAAGGTTGTGCATCAGGGCCAGCAACTCAGCACGTAAAAATCTACTGCCAATTATTAGTGGACCGGAGTTCCGCTGTGGCGACCTCTAACCGGGAAAAGCCGAAAGAAACAACAACAACTATTAACAGCATAAGTCTAAAATCTTTATAGAAAAAGCAATAGAGTTATATAACTGATGACTGTCATATGCAAATTTTAATATGTCTCTAAAGTGGATCATGTCCTAGGTGTACAGTAATGTCAGTAATAGTGTATGAGTAATGTTTGTTATACACAGCTATGGATTTTGCCCAGTACTGTTCATCAAGCATTTCAGGTGACCACTGTATATAAATCAGTGAGCAGGTGAATGGTAGCATCATTTGCTCAACTACAACAAGAAGCAATACTTATAAATGCTTTGACTACATTACTAAGAATACTAACAGAAATAAACTGAGGGTCAACAATTACAGAATAAATCTTCCATAACAGATTATGAATGATGATCTGCAATACATTTACAATGAAGAAAGATTCTGAGTAAGCAGGCATTAGCTACGCACACTATGCATCAGTCATATATGCAAGCCAACGGCACAAAGACATGTGCAAAGGTCAGGGAAGAGTCATCATAACTTGCATGGGGGGGGGGGGGGCAGGAGGGCAAGCCTAACACCAAAGAAGTGAATATGTGTAAATAAAATAAAAATGTATTCCTTAAGCATCCAATTTGCAGTGGCAGTAGCTGTTGAATATGTGTGCATCTGCATAAACACAATCAAGTGTTGTGCTAGCACTACATCTTGCCATATCAGACAGGTGTTAACCATGCATGCAGACTAGTCAATTCAGCATAGTCATCTCCAGCCATGAAAACTACCTCTACCAGGAATATCACTGCTCATTCTATGGTCCTGGCTAGAATTTGTGGTGCTACCTGAACATGAGTGACATTTGCTGGATGAGGTTGCATCATGACTACATCTTGGAAGATAACCATGTGGCCTACAATATCTGGGTATGGACACTACAACCAAAGACAGATTAGTAGAAATAGTACCACTATAGAAACAGAATATTGCACACCCATGTCAGCTAACACTGATAGATGCATCGGCTTTCCAGCCATGTAGATGTCAACCCTTCCTCAGCAGATATTCCATTACACACACTGCCTGATTCAGTGTGTCATTCTTACTCTCAAAGGAGTGACCCACATAGTTCAGGCAGTCTGCATGTCAGAATGCAGAACATTTAGTACTTGGAATATCTCTTCTGAGGTCATTGTGGAATGAGCATGTGCTTTTGTGGCAGCCAAACACATACGTCATGTGCCACCTGCTGACACAGCAACATCAGGAGGCAATAAGCCTCCTCCAAATACCTCTACCAACCTGCCTGTGTGGCACCCCATCCTTAGAATGTCTAAGGGGAGAATCAACCAGTTCTGCAACTTGAGTAACCACACTACCCTGATCAATTGTGTTACCCTCTACCTGTCCTATATCTGGCATCTCTGTGTCATAGGTACATGTAGACATACTGACTGTGTTTGAAACAGGGGCAGGAGATGTTGGGGGCACAACCTCAGTGTCAGACCAACCCTCTACACCCCTAGACTCTGCCTGTTCATCGCCACTATGACCATCATCACAGGTTATCAATACTCTGAGATCAGGCAGTAGGACTTCCACAGTACCACTGGCAGAATCCCCTATGATGACAAATAATCAACAAAGCAAAGATAGAAATAGAACAAACAACAATCAAACCTATGTTATGTGAAATCTATATTACAGATTAAGAGATGCTAATGCAGTGAAAACAAATAACTTTCAGTTACACATACATCTACATTTTGTACATTAATAAGAATACAGAAAGGGTGCTTAACATATGCAGGTGATCATGCAAAAAAGAGGACCAGATGTGTACATAGTACCATCACAACCTCAAATCATACACATAAACACACAAAGACATACTCGGCGGCTCTGATCAAAAATCTACCAAAACAGCAGAGGCCACCAAAGCAGACACCCAAACAACCACCACCTCAGAACACAACACCTGCAACACATAGACCTCACAGTCAGAGTGTCAAACAGTCACAGCCCTTAAGGCCAAACACAATGCCAGACACACTAGTCATTGGTGACTCCATAGTCAGACACACTGACGTCCCGCTCACCAGACTGAGTAAGGAGAAGGTCACAGTAAGCTGCCTGTCGGGTGCTAGAATCCGCCACATAACGCAAGCACTCAGGTCTCTCAACAGCAGGTACAAATACGACTCAGTCATTGTCCACGCTGGTGTAAACGACCTGAGACGCACCTCCTTGGACTACATGAAAAGAGACATTGAGGAGCTCTCTGATTATGTAGCCCAGGCAGGTATGACCCTGACCTTGAGCAGTATCCTACCTTCACCAAGAATGATGCCACAATACAGAGATAAGATGATCAGCTTTAACAATTGGCTTAAACTCTGGTGTCATTCAAAGGGGATCCAATGTCTGTCTGCCTGGGATGACATGCTGGACAAGCCACACTGCTTCAAGGGACGGCTTGCACCTGTCACCCTGGGATTCGGATATTGGCAAAGGCTCTTGCCACCCCATAGTGCCTTTTTAGGCAAGGCTCAAATTCTAAACCTACCACCCTAGAACACAAAAAGGAAAAAAACTAAGGGTAATGCTGCTCAATGCCAGAAGTCTAAATCTCAAAATGCACGCACTCAAGGCCCTTCTCAGTATGGAGAACATCGATGTCTGTGCAGTGACAGAAACCTGGTTCAAGGCTCCTGAGAGCACCCCAGCACTATCAGGTTTTACCTCTTATCATGCGTTCCGGCCCCAAAATCCGGACAATACCAAGAAAGGAGTGGGGGTATCCATATTCATCAAGGACACCCACACCTCAAGACTGGTGGCAACGCACGATGCATCGGAGACCATCCAGGTGCAATTAACCATAGGCAAGACTGCTCTGCAAATTGTAGCATGTTACAGGCCACCCTCACAAACTCAGGAACCTCACATGGCCTTCCTGAAAACACTAGAGGGATAAATGTATCACCAAACACCATCATACTAGGTGACTTCAATTACCCTAATATAGACTGGGAACACTACTCAAGCCCAAACACCCTAGCCCAAAAGTTCCTGGAATTCATAAACTCAAATGCCATGGAACAACTAGTCACCATCCCCACAAGAGGAGAAAACATACTTGATCTCATCATCACGAACATGGGAGCACAATGTTCAACACCGGAAGTATACCCCTCACTGGTGAGATCAGATCACAAACTAATCTCGCTGGAGGTCCTCATCCCACCCCACCTGAAATAAAAAAGACCACAGTAAAGAACTTCTCGAAAGCCGACTTTACACTTCTAAAGACTAGTGTGGTCTCCTTTAAGGCCCCCGAGCGTGAAAAACAGTACTCAAGCCGCTGAATCACTTACAAATGCCTTCTACCAGCACCTGCAGGACTGCATGGATAAGGCAATCCCAAGCAAAACAAAGACTCTTTGTACCAAAGGCAAGCGTCCAGTCTGGTGGACCCCAGCCATAAACAAACTCTACAACAAAGGAGGAAGCTACTACAAGATAGAGCAAAATCCTTAAAAGGTAAGACACCCTTGATCACTATAAGTAAAAACTAAGAGCTCTCATAAAATCATCCAAAGCAAATTTTGAGAGAAAAATAGCTAAAGACTCAAAAGACAATCATAAGGCCTTCTTTAGCTATGTTAGAAACCTGGGAGGAAACTCCCAGATATGCTCAGAACTAGTTCAAAATGATGTGAAGATTACTGATCCTACAGACATTGCCAACATACTGGCTGACAGGTTCAGTGCAAACTTCTCCCCTCCCCAAAAGGAGAGATATCTATACCAAGCGATTGCAGCCCCCAAACATCTCCAATGCCCAAGTGAGAACTGCTCTCTCCAAAGCAAAAACACAGCATCCATGGGACCTGATGGTGTCCCCGGCTGTGTGCTCCACGAACTCAACGAGGAATTAAACCCACAGCTAGGACAGCTGTTTAATCATAGTCTTACCTCTGGATAATTACCCAGGAGTGGCGCACTGCAACTGTGGTCCCACTTCACAAAGGCGGTGCCTCCACCGACCCTGGAAATTACCGGCCCATTAGCTTGACAAGCCTTATCTGCAAAGCCATGGAGAGGATCATAATGGACCTCATAAATAAAGACATAGGGAATTTGCAGACTTTGGATCCATCCCAGTTTGGCTTTGTCAAAGGCAGATCATGCCTTCTAAACTTGGTTGACTTTTTCAAACAGTCACCAAAGCCATTGATGAGGGAAAGGCAGTCCATACAGCCTACCTCGATCTGGCGAAGGCCTTCGATACAATACCCCACTCGGGTATCATTGAAAAACTCATCAGCTTAAATGTTAACCCATACATCACAAGATGGGTTGCAAACTGGCTGATTGACAGAACCCACAGGGTCAGAGTTGCTGGCGCCATGTCAGACTCAAAGCCTGTCACAAGTGGTGTACCACAGGGCTCAGTCCTGGGCCCACTCTTGTTTGGCATCTACTTTTCCGAAGTACAAGCAAACACAGGAGGGTTATGGCTGACAATGTTTGCAGATGACTGCAAACTGGGCGCCATAGTAGAAAACACATCTGACACAGATATCCTTCAGAAGGGTCTCACAGAAACGGATAACTGGTTCCAGAGCCATGGCCTAAAGTTAAATGCCAAAAAATGCATAGTCATACCCTTCGGGAAAAACAAGGTTACCCCTAGCTACCAAATAGGTGGCAATCCACTGAGCACAGAGGAAGTTATCAGGGACCTGGGGACCCAGGTTGATAGTAGTCTGTCATTCGACACCCATGTAGCTAAAGTAGTTAGGAAGACCTTCTACATTGCCCACCTTATCATGAAGGGATTCTCATCTAGATCAAGGGAGGTCATAGTCTCCCTGTACTCGTCACTCATCAGACCAATGATTGAGTACAATGCCCCATTCGGAATGTATCTGACCCGACACTTGCAGCAGCTGGAGAGGCCACAAAAGTTCCTCACCAAAAGGATAAAGGGTCTCAAACATCTGTCCTATGCTGCCCAACTGAAAGAACTCCAGCTCTATTCAGTCGCCACCGCTTGCTCAGAGGTGACCTTTGCCTAACATACAAGGCCATGTCAAACCCAGATTTGATGAATATGCTTCACCTCAAAAAATCTAGATCCGTCAGAGCCACAAGGGCAGGAGACTTAAACCTCGACACGGCTATTAATAGGACGTGCTGGAGGGATAGATTCATCACCCAAAGACTCCCTATGCTGTGGAATAAAATCCCGGTATATGTGAGGCAGAGCACCTCGCTGGCCTTGTTCAAGAGAAATCTTGACCAATGGATGGGAGATCGCAGATATACCCCAGGGATTACCTCAGTGTCACTGCTCGACAGAGGCACAGCAAAATAATGGGTATAGTTCCCCATACTAAAGGGGTGGTGTAAGCCACAAAACTATGGGCTAGGCTTGTAAATGCCCTCGGGCAGATAGCCTAGTATGAACCTATGAACCTATGAACCTATTAAATATAAGAAACAGATGAAACATGGATGATGTCAGAGTATTGATAACATCTCCTGCCCCTATTTCAAGCACAGTCAGTACAGAAGGTGCAGTGGTAGCATTGTCACCTGACAGCAAGAGGTTCTCTGGTCCTACCCTTGGCTGGAGTACCTTCTGTGTGGAGTCTGTATGTCTTCCCTGCATTTGTGTGGGTTTACTCCCATGTTAGAAAGACATGCCTCTGAAGTGTTTCTCCCCAGGCCTCTACTGACAATTGGCTTCATTCCTGGTTAACAAATGTTAAATAAATAAATGATAAGCACGACAAAGCAAATGACTAAAGAAACAATTCCTTTAACAGCATCAAAAAAGACATATCTCATATAAAACTGTACTGTCCAGCTGAATTCCCCCTCCTACTTGTCTCTCTCCCTCAATGTTTCTTCTGTCTCTCTCACTCTCTATATCTGAATATATATATATATATATATATATATATATATATATATATATATATATATATATATATATAGATATATATATAGATTCGTATCACTTCATTGAAAGACCATTTCACTGAAACCACATCACCTAAAACTCATTTCACTGACAAGTAGTACTCTAAGGCAAGTCAAAGTTATATGTCCTTTTCCCCACTGTAGTGTAATTCTGGTGTTAGTATATATAGTTAGGGGGTGCGGGGGGTCTCTGTTGTCTCGTTTTGTTTTGCATTATTTGGTAAAACCCAACTAAGTGAGGGGCTATGCCCCCCACACCCCAATGTGAGGGCCTAAAGATGGTCCTAAATCTAACATAAACAATCTCTATCCCTTTCTCTCTCTCTCTCTGTCTATCTCTCTGTTCACCCCTTCTGCTTCAGTAAATTGCCACTGTCCCTTCAACAGTGAGATTTAAAGCACTTGAAACCAAACCTACTTTGTGGCATGTTGAGATAATGCTCAGATCTATAGACTGATTTTTGCATACTTTCAAGGGTTCTTATCCAGACATTTGCAAACTATTATTAACTGTTTTTAGTGCACTGATTTTTGTGTAGCTGTTGCCTATTTACTGTCTTGAGACACCATTTTTATGCTTCTGTCATAATCTAACTGCTCCCCGCCTCTCTGTCCAATGTTTATGTCTCTTTCTCCTTCCGTGTCATCGCTCTGTCTACTCAGCAGCTGTGCAGTGCCTGGCAGTGAGCAGCTGTACCTTAGGGGAGCACACAACTCTTGGTAAAATCTTGTGAGTTTTTGTCTTCGACCTCATTACTCTGGTTTCCTTCACTCCGTTGTGCTTAGCTAAGTACAATCAGGCTAATCTTCTCTTGAACAGGCTGCAAAGTTAAGATGTTTAAGATGTTCCAGTTTCAAATATTGTAAGAAGCATTCAGCAATGGATGATTTAGTATCCTGCTGGCTATAATGTGCACCTTTCATAATGTTAAAATTGGCATTAATGTGATGAAACCTGATGCCTACAATCTCCTTTGTATCAGTGTATTCTGACTGCCAATTCAAACCAGTACAATTAAGGTTGTGATTTCAAATTTCCTGTGTAATATGTTGACATAACTCATGTCTGTAAAATGCTTTTGGCATAGTGTCAAGGGTTCTAATCCATAAATAAGTCAAAATCATATTTAATGTTTTATTTCTATTACTATTATGTATGTAAACATTGTCTATATATGTTATTAACCCACCATTATTACCCTTATTTCTTAATCATATTTCTACTGTTTGAGCCCTGCTTGTTCCACATTAGAAACACTTGATTGTACATAGCATGATTGCGTATCAGGAAAATCATAACATAAATTGTACCACTAAAATATAACATTCTTTGTCTGTCTCTATCCCTGTTTCCATGTCTCTGTCTGTTCCCACTTCTGCAAGCATTGCCTGTCATGTTGCTGTTATGCATGAATGACATCCACAACTGTCACAATGTGTACATTTGCAGTGAGTCTTCCCCATCCCTTTTATCTCATTCAGATTGTTTGCAAAACAATCATATGATGTATTAACTTCACATAGGCAGAGACACAGAGCTGTGTTAACACTTCCACTGTGACATATGTGATTTATAAATTCATTTTGTAATATCCTGCCAGTGAAACAGTTGTAGTCCGCTGTCCTCGGTCGGCCCGAATACCAAAGTATTAGGCTGACGTCGGTCATGGGCGCTCAGATCTGACGTCAGAGCATCAAGGTATTAAAGCGCATGACCGACGTCATTTCCTCAGTCTTTTTTGCCGCATGGTCCGAAGCAGAAGCAGCGTTTGCAAGTGCCGTTCGGCGTTCTGAAATTTTCGTATTCTGAGTTTCAGACCGAAACCAAGTTGGGCTAAGTACCCCGTTGGGGAATATTTTTGTTTTTCGTGCCTCAGTTACTTCCGGATGTCAGAAAAAGTGAATAATTGTATTTCTTGTGGGAAACAGATACCGCATAGGGATTACCACTCTCTTTGTATTCCTTGTTTGGGACTGGAGCACGACGTAGTAGGGTGTCGCTTTTGTGCTAGGTTTAATACGCGCACCATTAAACGTAGGCTAGATTGTGCTAGGCTTGTCTTCGGTAAGCGGTGTAATTACAATATGCCGTCGGATCCTCCGACGCCCGCTACCACGAAGAAGCGCAAAGATAAATCTTTAAAGTCCAAACAGGATGACTCGTCCGTTCCGGATGCCGGTTCTTTAGACACTACGGTGGATTTGGTTGATCTGGCCGAAGTTTCAAATGAGTCTCAGGGGGAGACGTTGGTTTTGCAAGATTTGGCCTCTCAGGAGTCAGGTCAAGCTGAGGGGGCCTCTCAGGTTACTGTTCTCCCTTCTTTGCCTAAGGTGGTTAGGCCTTCTCCTTCTGTCTCTAAGGTGCCCTCCAAACGCAGGCCTGGTTTGCCTTCCACAGGTGTCAGTCCTAGCTCTGCTGGTTCTGTGCCTAAAAAACATATGCTTAAAATGGCAGAAGATTTAATTACTTTAATCAGGGGTTCTTTGCCCCCTCCTGATAAGAGGCCTAGGGTGGAGCCAGAAATGGAAAGTTTGGAGCAGGCTTCAGATTACTCAGAGTCTTCGGCTGAAGACATTCAGGATTTTCCTCCTTATTCTGATTCAGACGCAGAGGATTCCACTCCTTCTGCTTCTCCTCCAGAGGATTTTTCTTTTTCAGAAACCCTGCATTCCATGAGGGAGCATTTTAAATGGGAAGGTCAGGATTTCTCAGATTCCAGGAAGAGGCTTAGGGAATTTTTTATTTTTACCACAGCATAGGCCCTTGGCTATTCCTCCTGTTTTGGATGTTGTTCTAGACGTTTTCTCTGAGGCTTCCCTTAATCCTGACTCTTTGCCTCCTGCGCCAGTTAAGCCAGATAGGTATTACAGAGTGCCTGAGGCTCATAAATATCTGTATAAAAGCCCTAGGGCCGATCCAGAAACTATTAGCCAGGGACCTAAGGGTGTCAGGGCTTCTGTTGTAAAGAATCCAGTTCCTTTGGATAAGGAGGCTAGAGCTTTGGAAAGGTGGGGTAAGAAAGTGTATACCTCTTCCACTTTAGCAATGAGGGCTTTGAATTTCCAGTTTCATATGTTGAAGTACCAGAATTTTCTCCTTACTCAGTTAAAATCTAAAATGGATGATTTGGCAGAGGGCATAGAGTGTAAGGAATTACAGGATTTGATACATGCCTCTGATCAGGTGGGTAAGCATGCTTTGCAGTGTGGTTTTGATGCTTTGCAGGCTTCCTCCAGGGTGGCTACCACTGGTTCAGTTATTCGCAGGCACGCCTGGCTTAAGGATCAGAATTTGTCAGAGCATGTTAAAGCTAGGATTTCAGATGCTCCTTTGCAGTCTGAAGTTTTGTTTGGTTCTCCTGTGGAATCTGTCTTGAAAAAAATGGAAGACAAGGCTAATTCTATGCAGACTGTTAAAGATTTTTTGCAGGTGCAGCCCCCTAAGTTTAGCAGGAACTGGCCTGCTAAGGGTTGGTCTTACCCTTCTTCTGATTCACAGTCTAGGGGTAGATCTAGATGTGATAGGGGCAGAGCTCAGAGTTCTTTCAGGCCTAGGCCGTGGAGTTCACCAGCACAATCTACAGGTGAGGGCAGGGGCCAGTCCTTTCGTAAACAGGCCCAATGACCTGCATCTTCAGCTGCCAGATCCTTCCTGTCTGGCAGCTCCTTTGGGAGGAAAGTTGGCACTCTTCAAGCAAAATTGGTTTCTAGTCACCCAGGACAAATGGGTGTTGGACATTATAGACCGAGGCTACAAGTTTTATTTCCACACATTGCCTCCTTTCAAAGGCATGCCAGACATTCCTCCTCAGCAAAGGTTAGAGGCTCACAAGCAGATTTCTTTACTTCTTCAAATGGGGGCTATACAGCAGGTCCCTCTGTCAGAAGTGGGCCTCGGATTTTACTCTCGCCTATTTCTTGTACCAAAGAAAGGAAACACTTGGAGGCCAATCTTGGATTTATCTATCCTCAACACATATCTGGACATTCCAAAATTCAAAATGTTGACGTTGCAACAACTTCTGCCTCTGTTGGGCAAAGATCACTGGGTGGTAACTCTGGATCTCAAAGAGGCTTATTTTCATGTTCCTATCAGGCTCAGTTGCAGGAGATTCCTGCGTTTTCGGGCTGGGACTTTACATTATCAGTTCTCTGCATTGCCCTTTGGCTTATCTACTGTGCCCAGGGTATTCACAAAAGTTCTGGCTCCAGTGATAGCCTTCTTCAGGTTAAGAGGAATACAAATGTATCCTTACTTGGACGATTGCCTGATTCTTGCTCAAGACAAGCACGAGTTTCTTCACCATCTGCAGTATGTTATGACAGTGTTAAGGTGCCTAGGGTATTCTGTGAACGAAACAAAGTCCAGTCTAGTACCCTCTCAGGAAATGTGCTTTCTGGGTGTGAGACTGAATACAGCTTCCCAGATGGCCTTTTTGACCCCGGACAAGCAAAAGAATCTTACACTTTACTTCCATCAATTGTCTCTACGGTCCAGGCTGACTGCAAGGACAGTCCTTCAAGCCTTGGGGTTCATGGCATCTTGTATTCTGGTGCTTCCCAATGCCAAACTGCATATGAGGAAGCTACAATGGTATCTCAAAAATGTATGGACACAACACTGCCAGGATCTGGACACTGTCATTCAGATAATACCTTGCATTCAAAAGGAATTTTTGTGGTGGGCTCAGGAATGTCACCTAAACAAGGGACTCTCTGTGACCCGACCAGAGGCGAGTCAGATTTTAATGACGGATGCCTCGGACAAGGCCTGGGGAGCACACCTCAATGGAAAATGGGTTCAAGACACATGGCCTGCCAGACTTCAACATTTACATATCAACTTGAAGGAAATGTTAGCAGTCCAGTTTGCATTGATGGCTTTCAAGGATTTACTTCTCCCAGGGCAGGTGCTGATTCAAACAGACAACACAACTGTCATGTGGTACATCAACAAGCAAGGGGGAACCCATTCGTACCCTCTTTGCATGCAAGCTATGATTTTGTGGGAGACTGCTCTCAGTTTGCAACTCACTCTTCAAGCAAGGTTTCTGCCAGGAGCACAGAACTCCTTAGCAGATGTTTTGAGCAGACGGATAGTGGATCCCCACGAGTGGAAATTGGATCCTCGTGTATTTCGACAGTTGACAATGACATGGGGGACTCCAGACATATATCTGTTCGCTTCTCCGCTAAATTTCCAGGTGCCAAAGTTTTGCACAAAGATGTTTCATCCCACAGCTTGGAAAGTGGATGCTCTATCATTCAGTTGGAGCAATCTTCACGTCTATGCCTTTCCGCCTCTGCCTCTTCTTCCAAAGGTTCTCTTGAAGGTCAGACAAGACAAGCCCTCCATGATTCTAATAGCTCCAGACTGGCCTCGATAGCACTGGTACCCTCTGCTGAGGAGTTTAGTATGGGAACCTCCTTACCCTTTGCCTTTGATTCCACACCTTTTGACTCAGGAGGGCAATCATTTCCTCAATGTCAGGATTCAGTCCCTGCATCTAACAGCCTGGCATATTCTGTTCTAGAACCTGGACGGTCACAGCTTCCTCAACAAGTTTTGAATGTTATTTTGGAGGCCAGGAGGCCTAGTACAAGGAAAGTTTATGCTGATAAATGGAGGAGATTTTTTATTTGGAGAAAAGCAAAGAGCTTTGATGTTTCCAGGCCTGATTTGAGTGTTTCTTTTCAATATCTTACAGAATTATTGGACAAGGGTTTGTCTTTCTCCTCTATAAAAGTTCATGCTGCAGCCATTTCTGCTCACTATGACTGTGATCCACCATTATTCTCTCATCCTTTGTTTAAGCAATTCCTTAGGGGGGCAAAGAACATAAGACCCGGCGTAGAGCTCCTACTCCTGCTTGGGATCTCAATTTTGTGTTGGAAAAACTTACTTTACCTCCTTTTGAACCTGCAGCTACAGCTGAGTTAAAGTTTTTGTCTTGGAAGACTGCTTTTTTGTTGGCCATTACGTCTGCTAGAAGGGTTTCTGAATTACAGGCTCTAATGGCAGTTGAACCATTCCTAATTTTTCATAAGGACAGGGTATCTCTGCATACCAACCCTACTTTCATGCCTAAAGTGGTTTCAAATGTGGCCTTGAACCAATCTATTCATTTGCCTACTTTTTATGCAGATCCCCAAAATAAAGGGGAGAAAATTTTGCACACTTTGGATATTCACAGGCAGTTGCGTTATTATTTGAGCAAGACTAAAGGGTTCAGACAGTCTCAGCAGTTGTTTGTTTCTTTTGCTTTGGGTTCTCAGGGGAAACCTGTTTCAAAACAAACTATTTCTAAGTGGATTGGCTTTTGTATTGCTTTTTGTTATTCTCACCATGGTAAGGAGATTCCAGCTGGAATCAGGCCTCACTCCACTAGGGCTACTGCCACTTCTACTGCTTTTTTAAGGGGGGTAGCTACTAAAGATATTTTGGAAGCAGCTACATGGAGTTCAGTGCACACTTTTTCTAAACATTACCATCTTCCTCTTTATTCCAAATCTAGGGCTGGATTTGCCACTGCAATCTTGCAGGGCATTTTGGCAGCCCCCAATGCTTTATGATTTTGCCAGCCTCCCTTTGCCTCTGCTTTGGGATTCTACCCATAAGTTATGACTGCAGCAATGTGAGATGAAGAACATAGCACAGTTTTGTACCTACCATAAATGTAGATGTTCGAAGATCCACATTGCTGCAGTCCAATTTACCCTCCCTCCTTCCCCTCTGTAGTTTGGAGTGGTGGTATGATTTGGGTTGTAGCTGTTTTTTGTACATGGTTTTAGGGAGTTATTCTATTTTTGGCTGTGGCCTTTATTTTTAGGGCCTTCTGACATCTGGGGCAAGAAAAGACTGAGGAAATGACGTCGGTCATGCGCTTTAATACCTTGACGCTCTGACGTCAGATCTGAGCGCCCATGACTGACGTCAGCCTAATACTTTGGTATTCGGGCCGACCGAGGACAGCGGACTACCCATAAGTTATGACTGCAGCAATGTGGATCTTCGAACATCTACATTTATGGTAGGTACAAAACTGTACTTTCTGTGAATGTCATGGTACAAGTCCTCCTGCATCACGTGCACAGAGTAATGTCTTATATAGCATATCTACACAGATACAACATGCATCAATTGTCGAAAAATGTTGTTGAAAACAACAGGAGCAGCTACTTTGGTAAAGAAACATTGATAGTGCACTGTGTGAATGTTAACATAGTTACCTTCTTGTCATCATTCTGACATATTATTGTACAGATTATTATCAAATGTCCTTTCTTACTTCACACATTAATTTCAGTTCTTTTTGGCAAGCTCCACTGCCATGTGACAAAAGTAGCCAATACACAGCTTTGAAAAGTGTGTAGTATGATAAGCAGGGGGTTGAATCTAGTAACATATGTCAGACAGATAAGTGTGTCATGGATGTATCATAGATATACAACATGTTCCTCTAATACATGTTTCAAGGTAATATACCCTTGTCTATGTTTGCCAAATGACAACAAATGTCAAAGCATTCATGACACTAAACCTGTAGAGTACATTTCTTCATATTCTATGTGATGAAATGCAGAAAACAGCAGTAATATCAGTAATCACACATGCCTTCCCTCTATATACACTATATTCAATGACTGCAGTCTATAAAAATATTACATAATGTATCCACTGTCCTTGATAAATGGTATCTCAACTTGACATATTTTCAACATTAATATCACATTTACTCCCTTTAGTTACAATGTTGCATTGTATCCCTCTCATATCCTTTGTTAGCATGTCTGTTTTTAGTTATGTGCATGGGCCAAGAATTGTGAACAGGATTAATTATTACATTCATTTGAAAGTATTTATGTTTAAAATGTTTTGTTGTGACATAATCACATTTGACTGCATTATCTGAGTACATTTTCTTCATTTACCCTCCTCTCTTACTTATGTCCTAACTATTACCATTGTATTCTGTATACATTGTCCCCATTTAATATCTCCTGCATCTTAATGGTTTTAATCAAGTTGACCTTTCTTCATATAAGCTGTCTGTGCATGCTCGCATAATCACTTTACTTACATGCAAGCCATTTTGTTTACATTGTGTGCTCATAATTCCCTGCTCCTTTGCAGGGCTGCCAACACTCCCTTTGGCCACAAAAAGGTGGTTGTAAATGCATTAGCAAGATGAGCAGCATGCATATTCAATGAGTGCTGCTGCTCATTGCACTAATGAGCTTAAATCATGTAGTCTTCATGTGAAGCCTACTCAGTTGTTAATGACTCCCAGGCAATGTGTGTTTTTACAAGAAAAGAAACAATAACTCGAATGTCATCGCCCATATTTCTGGACTATTTTCCACCTCTTTAACTGGTTAGGCAGATGCCATGCATGATCCTGCCACATGGGGTCCATTATTACTGCTGTTGGCTGGTTATCATCACTCATAGTCAGATTGAAACTTGGAGGTGAATTGATAGCATGGGTCACATCACTGCCAGACTGGCCCATGATCATGTTATGTAGACTGCAACATGCAGTAAATATCCTGTAAGTTCTAGCTAGGTTATGAAGAAGGGCAAGACTCATAAAGTCATCTGAATCTTGTCTTCAACATTCTAAACACTCGCTTAAGGACAATTCAGGTCTGGTACAGGGCTGTGTTATAACTATCTTCTGCAGCTCCACTTCGGCTCAAGTGGGATATCCAGCATCACCTGAAAGAAGGAAAAAGAGAGGAAAAGTGGAGGGAGAGAAAAAAAAAACAAAGAAAAAGTGGCTTAATATTAAACAATACATTTTAGTATGACTGACTACTTTAAAAAAATAATATTTTTTCTCCACTTACCAACAAGATGACCATTGGGCATCCTACCATGTAGGAATAAGGGATACAGTGAGATAGTGTGCAGATATGGGAATCATGTGCACTGCCAGGATGCTGGGCAGAGACATTGGTAATGCACCCCATGCATCACATACCACCTGGTAGGGATGGAATGGTAGCCCTTCCTGTTGCAGTAATGTTCATCTCATGGACAAGATGGAGCCCTTATTGCAACATTGGTGCAGTCTATTGCACAGAGCACCTCAGAAAAATGTGCCATTCAATTAAAGGCAAGCATAGTTCTGGCTCAGTCTTCAGGTGATACCAGGAAACCGATGTACTGATTCGCACATGCCAAGAGTACATCCAGGAACTGCTGAAGTATCCTTGAGACAGAAGCCTGTGAGATATCCAATGTGTCCCAAGTCTGCCACTGGAAGGTGCCAGCAGCAAATGTAGTGAGGGCTATGGATATCTTTCTATACCTAGGGATAGGAAGGCCACACATCTCTGCATACCCCTGTGGGATCCATACATAATCAATAAGACCCTTACATTATCCCAGTCTACTCTAAATCTGTCAGATATCTCTTGATTATCACAATTATAGTGAGTTATTCTCTGTCTATATACCCACATTCTTAGCCAGAGACAGCAACTGGGATCAACAGGTTTGGCTAAACCAAGACAAGAAGCTTAAACCGGGAAATAGCAAGGATAGCAACAACTGACAGTGTCATCATGGATTGCAAAGTAAATAAAAAAGGTGCGATTCTGCCTTTTTAACAAATCTGTGGTTAGTACAGAAATGCTTTAAATTTTACCTATGAATTGTAAACAAGTGTAAGAAGGACATGCATGGATTTACATCACTTCTTATTTTCAACTCATTTTCACTACATTTGCTTAAGCTGATTTGTAGCCTCAGCTTAAATAGCTTCTATGAATCCCAGCTTAGCTGTTCTTGCATACAAACATCGCAGATCTCATTTATGCGTTTACATAATGACTATGAATACTGCCCTATATGTTCTATGTACAAGTGCTATGCTTTTATTGTACAAATGTGAACTTTATAGCATGGACTTCAGTACATTTTGTTAGATTTTTTTGTATTAAGTATTGCATAACAGTGTTTTTAGCACCTGATAATATACAAAATATTCAAAATGTTTTTGAATCATGTAACAATTTAATCCCTTCCAATGAATTGCTGCTTTCATTTAACATATTGATATGCTTTTTGTTTCACTTTTATCTGTGCAACTATTTGTGTTCATTAGTATAATGATCATTTCTGGAGACTTTGGATACATAGTTGTGGGATGCATCAGTTCTTTCTAATACTTCACAAATGGCTGTTGTCTCACTGATGTGCATTTTTGTTGTTGCCTCAAAACAAACTTTTGTAAGGTTAACCATTACTAAGCTGCAGACATACATTCGTATGGTTGCTCTTTACAGGTTAGGCTTTGGTCTTCACTATCTATAAATGTCACTTTCTAGTACATTAGTGAGCTTGTTAACATCCTCACATCAAGGTACATTGTCCCTACATTTATTTTTGGCTTTATATTGCATTCACTGCCATGCTTTGTATATATACACAAGAGTATTCATCTTTTATATTCTGGATGTTTTCCGTTACATTTTTACTGTCCCTTGATATTTTTTAAATGTGTGGATTTCTCCATTTTTAATTTGCATGTTCTGTTTTTCATACATCTTGTCTCAATGTGAGTCTTTTTCATTTTTATTGTTAATCTAACCTTCTTTTGAATGTGGTTTAAGTTTCTCCACCTCATGCATGCTATTACCCTAGCTGAGTACCATCTCTTTTGTGGATACTGTCCTCTTTAAAACCTGCACACTTGTCTTATTATTCTGTTTCTCACTCTCTGTTGTCAAACCATTCACTGTTCCTTGTTAGAGATATTAACCAGGTATAGTACAATAGCATGGCATTATTTTTTCTTGTACAGCACTTCTAAATGTACATGCTTCAAGCTGTACCGTTTTCTTTGCCTGAAATTGCCTTTTTAATTTATTATTTTACAAATGTAAACTTGTCTATGGGTATGGCATGGTTTAATAAATTGATAAACTGCATCCCTTGCCAGGTGTAACAGAAATATTCTAGTCTATAGTCCATAGTCATATTCAGAATCCACCACCAAAAGCACACCTTATCAGATTTGCAGTATTCCATAAATGATACAAATCACAACAACATAACTGTCATTTAATATGCCAAAGTTAATAATGTTATATTTCAAGAAACAGTTGCATTTCTGTAAATGTGCAAGACAGAACCAAGGTATTTGTGGAGTAAAACTGAATCAGGCACTTCCCAATAATGTATGACAAGAACAGGTAGCACACTGCTGCTCTATGATACCAAATAATCTGCACAAATTGTGCAATAACAACTTAATTTATCCAATAGTTCAGAATAACAAGACTATTCTACAAATGTTTACTTTTTAGGTGTCACGTGTTACTAACAGCACTGTGTACCTTGGCGTTGTAGGAAAATGCACCATTTGTTCATTTATAGGTCAAACAGATTTTATGACTACACTGCAGGTATGCAAATACCGATAATATTACTCAGCTTGTTTTTATGGCATTGTTTTAAAAATACACCTTGCTTGCTCAAGTTGTCAGAAAATGACAGTGTCACAATTTATTTTTGTTGTATTGATGTGAATATGGAAAATATGTTCTGTTTTTAGATTTTTTACAATAAGTCATTAACATTTCCAGCTGTCTACACCCTACACTGACCATTTCACTGTGCATGCTTAGCAAATCATGCCAGCTCATAGGTACCACCCTACTGCTTTGCGTCTGTACCAGGACTTCAATAATTAGTCCAAGAAAATACTGTTATACTCCTATCAGGGGTACAGGGAAGTCTCCTATTAAGACAGGTATTCTCTTAAAGGATATTTAAGAGCTATGCATTCCTGACAGCTTTACTTTTAATGAAATGGTCCCCCAGTCATAACCTATTACTTGTCCTGTTTTGTATGTATCTCTATTACAGTCATTTATAGGATAGATATATCTAGACATAAACAATCCAGGCAGGTAGAAGAAATAGACCCACAGTAAGCAGCTTCACTCACTTTTCTGACTTTATTACAAACACAACTTGAGCGCTTTCATCCAGCTTATATCAAGGACTTCATCAGAACAATAAAAAAGCAATAATTAACCAATTTAAATAACCTCCACATCCCATCATATGCTCACAAATAATCAATAAAAAAGAGCACCATTATAAAACCACCCCCATAATAAAATAGCAAACCCAATAAAGGCAAATACATATTAACATTCTTCTTTCTACATACTTAATGTTTCAACCTTCTTGTTGTGATAGCTGTAAGTGTAGGAGAACACTATATATGGTACATTTGACAAGTCCATTTACAGAAGTGCCTGTATACCTAATAATCTAGAACTTGCATTGTTTGCCACTGTTATACATTGCTTACTATTGTGCAAACATGATGCCCACCAGTGCATACCCTCAAATGTTGTAAAACCAAAATGTGTGCACCCTCAGTAAGCATGAGGGATCCAAAGGGCAGGAAATGAGCAACATATAAAATGCAATTAGCAGAAAATGCTCATTATACATTGAGCTCAAACTATGGCAGGCATGTCAAGAGTTTCTGGAGAGGGTGTGTGCTTTTGGATGCAGTGTCAGGGTGTCCAGGAGTCCAAACTTTTTGTTGTACTCCTAGTTAAGGAGCATGGGCTCCAATTGCTGCAGTGGGACCATTCAGGCTCAGAATATAAATCTGAATACTAGAATAGTGTTGCTAGGCCTTAATCAGAGCTTCAGGTATCCCCCACACTGGTGAGAAATGCAGACATCATTTTTTTGACCTTCAGAGTAGGAAGCTGGATGCCCTCAACCTTTGGATATGGGAATTTCAGGCAGGGAAAACCCCACAGATGCATAAGTATTAATTTCAGTGAGTAATTGTAATAGATAAAAGCTGAATATAGTCAAGATAGGTATTCATAATGGTGTTCTGTTCTGTTTTTTTTTCTGCAGCTGCTGAAGAACGAGCCTCGAATGTTCAGTCCAATGTTGTGCATCTAATAAGGATACAAGAATCATGCGGTATGTATACATCAGAAAAGTTCTGTCTAAATAGTGTTTTAATAAAAAAAAAATAATAATTTTATAGTAATTTTGCAGCATTATAAGATAAAGACTGCTTAGTTGGTATTTAATAGAGCTGTATCAAATTGAGAATGCATTTCCCAACTGTAAAATAAATTATGCATGCCTTAGTCTGTAGCACAAAGCAATGGTGCCATATTCTTAAATAGCAGTGAATATGTATCTAAGGAAAGTGTGTATGCAGTAGTCTGTAGGACAAAAGAACAGTGCAGCATTTTAGTGTAGTCATCGGTTGTGGGTTCAAAAACCATACTTCCCAAATATACAATACTGTTAGCTTTAAATCATTATTAGAATGTATCTTCATACCTCTATATCAGTGGCACAAATGACCTTCTGTAAACTGTAATCAGTATAATTGAAACACACATGTGCAATATATGCACACATTAAGGACTGGTGACTATAATCTGTAGTATAGTGTGCCTCTGTTATAAACCGGGTAGTCTTAAATGTAAGAAAGAAACGTGTTAGGAGTTTGTAGTGTTAGAAGTAAAGGTAACAGAATAGAGTCAAATAATTGTATCAGTGCTTTGTGTGTCACATATGAAGTACCAATGTTCTCCCTTTTTTCTCTCACCCCAAACCTTTTTCTCTTTTTTCATTTATTTTATATTTTGTTTTTCCCGGAACACAGCAGGGTAGGACTGTCCCAAACGATCCACCTGCTCGCCCATTCCACCGCCTATAGTACCACTGCCCAGCATGTATGGTGCAGAACCTGGTAGCACCCCCTCAGCTGCCCTGGTAGCACCCCCTCAGCTGCCCTTGCACTACCCAGCCCCTCAGGTGATTCTGTACCAGAGGATAGGCCTGTGCTTCCCTCCAGAAGCAGTCGCAGATATGTTGAGTTTATTATCTGTGACAAACTGCCAGGAATAGTCTGTAGGATTGTGTGCTGCACTGTTGAAGCACACCTAAGCTGGATGGAGCATCTGCTCTCCATCCTCATGCAGAGCACCCTTAAAAGGTGCAAACAGGCACTGCAGCCAGTGGTGCAGTGAGGTGACAGTGATGACAGTCCACTGTCAACTGCCTCAACATGCATAGGACTAGGATTTCCCACCCTCTCCCCATCCATGATGTTCACCCACCTCATGTGTCCTTCACTGTCCCATTCTCTTGTCTTGTTTATCTTGTCAGTCTGCTATTGCTTCCTCACCTTCCCAACTTACCTCACACAGACATTCCTACAGTGCTTCCCCAACATTCTTCTCTCTCTCTAAAAAAAAAAGGCACCTATCCCACAAAAAAATCATCCCATACACAGCTCTCCATTTTGCACACATCTTTGTGACACATATGATTCTGTCCATTTCTCAGTACAACAGATTGTGTTGTGGTCACACTTCTCTCTGGAAGTGACAGTCCAAATTCAGCCAAATGTGTGCATATTTGTTCTGTTTGATTCTGGAAGAAATGGATAGTCGTGGTTCTTTTCTACATCCTTCCTGCACATTCCTGCCTTAATTTCACTTTTTTCTTTCCCATGCTTGCTCCCTATTTCGCCACTTTCCTGTCTTCCCAACTTCTTATCTTTAAAGAATTATTGTGCGGTGGTGCACAGTGTGCACCAATGAGAAGCAATTGTAAAAGGCAGCAGTAAAAGTAGATATATGTAAACTATCATACACACTTGTAAAATTATTACTTCCACCAGTATTCAAACCCAGTGCCATCTGCCGCCAGCAACAATGCATTAACAGTTGCTGCCACAGAGTCAGTTAGCTAGCAGATGTATTTAATACATTCCATAGTAAGTGACACAGTTTATGAAAGATTTCACCTTTGTCCTCCTCTGTGCTTGCACACCATATCACTAATGTTGTATAATCTTCATTAAATTTCTGTGAAGCAGCATTGCATGATACCCTCTAATGTCTTATAAAGCATTACTGAGTGATATTCATTTAGTTGTGTACAGCAGTAGTGCACATTGTTGTGCAATGCTGTGTATCACACAGCATCAGTAAGCAACACTACTTCCAAAATACTTTAAACTATTACCTATAGCTAAATCATTTGCCCCAAAAAGAAGCTTATCACTGCATTAAGTACATTAATTCCTGCAGACAGAGATTCAGTTTACTAGCAGATGTACACAACAGCAGTTAAGTCTGCCATTTGCTATATGGTTTCTAAAATACATCTGCTAATCAACTGAATCTATAGCACCACCTGTTAAAGCAGTGATACATGCATTTTTTTTTGTTTTGTTCAGCTGGTACTTGGTTTGAATCCAGGTGTATGTAATGGTTTCAAATAATGTTATGTGTAAGTACAAAGAAGTCTCATAGTTGGTATGGAGTGTCAAAAATATGGCTAGATGGTACTGGTTTCTAATCCAACTATATAATACTTAGACCTGTTTCTTCTGTAGCTGTGGGTTAGTGTGTGATGTGCACCATTGCACAATTATGCTTTAAAGAAAAGAAATGGGAATTGCAGGAAAGTGGTGAAATGGAGAACAAATGGGGGGAAGAACAAAGTGAAAGCAAGGCAGGAATGACCAGAAAGGATGTAGGAAAGAGCCACAAGTATCCATTTATTCTAGAACAAAACATAAACATAAATGCACAATTTGGCTGAATTTGGACTGTCACCTCCAGGGAAAGGAGTGACAACAACACAATCTGTTGTACAAGAAACTGGACCAAATCATGTGTGTCATGAAGGCTTGTGTTGGAAAAGGAGAGCTATGTATGGGACATTTTTTTATGACGGGTGCACTTTTGTTTTGTTTTTTTGTTTTTTTTTTTTTTTTTGAGAGAGGGAGGAATGTTGGGGAAGGCCTCAAGGAATATCTGGGTGTGGTAAGTTGGGCAGCTGAGGAAGCAATTGCAGACAGACAAGACAAACAAGACAAGAGACAGGGACAGTGAAGGACACATGAGGTGAGTGAACAGCATGGCTGGGGTGAGGGGGAGACATTGCAAACCCATGGACGTCAAGTTGGATGATAGTGAGAATCGAGTCCTTACCCAGTGGACTGTCATCACTGTCACCTCACTGTGCCGATGGCTGCAGTGTCTGATAACTGCACCTCCTTGCAAATATTAATGCAAATATGGAGAGCAGTGTCTTCGTATGCACCATCCCTGGCAGTTTGTCGCAAGTGATAAACTCACCACCTCTGCCACTGCTGCCAGAGGGAGCCACAGGCCTATCCTCTGGGGCAGAACTACCTGAGGGGCAGGGTAGTGCGGGGACGGCAAAGGGGGTGCTACCAGGTTCTGCTCCAGACATGCTGACAGTGCTTCTGTAGCCATTAGAGTGGGAGCAGGTAGATCATGTGGGACAGTCCTACCCTGCTGTACTGTGGGAAAAACAAAAATAAATAAATAAATAAATAAAAAATAAACCAAAGGGGGAAAAAAAGAGAAAGTAAAAAAATGGGAGAACATTAGTAAATTCATATGTGACATACAAAGCATTGATGCAAGTATTTGTCTCTATTCTATTACCTTTGATTTTAACAGTATCAACTCTTAACAAATTCCTTTGTTTACTGTTAAGACTAACTGGCTCCTAATAGATGCACAATATACTACATATTTAGTAAGCAATCCTTGATGTGTGCATTCACTGCATATATGTGTGGTCAAAATATACTGATTACAGTTTACAGCAAGCCAGTGGTGAGACTGCTTTACAGTTCTGACATTACTTTGCAATATCAATGAAAACTTAACAGTGTTATATATTTGTGAAGTGGGGATTTTGAAGGCACAACCTATGACTACTTTGTAATAATGAAGTATTGTTTTACCCTCCAGAGTAATGCATGCATACTTCCTTACTACAGTTAAGAAATGAATGCTCAGTTTGATACAACTGCATAATTAACCAATAAATACATTGTAACTTTTAATGCTAAAATAACCTCACTGTTGGGATGCATGCATGCCACATGTGTCTCACATCCATGACAATCTGGTGGCATGGGTTTGCACATTCAGTTCCTAGTCTTTGACTGCTGCAGAAAAAACATAACAGAATACCATTAAGCATACCAATCCTGACTATACCCAGCTTTTAACTCTGACAAGTAGTCTATGTAAGTCATACGTACATATCTGTGAGGTGCCCACAGTCCTACATTCCTCAATCCGACTGTAAAGAGCATCCCTCTTCCTCATCCTGAGGTCTCTGTAGTGATTCCTTCCTTGTTCAACAGTGCAGGGGATAGTGGTAGCACTGGCAGAGCCCAGGTCAGACTATTCCATGCCTCTGGATTGAAATTTGAGCCACAATAGTCCCTTTGCAACAGTCTTTGACCATGTTCATTCACTAGGAATCCAACAAACACTTTGGACTCCTGGACATCCCTTCTTTGAGCATGGAATCTCAGAAATTCCCCAGGAATGCCTGCCATGCCTATCACAGATCAAGACCAATGTAGAATGATTTTTTCCTGCCAATTGCAAGTGCTGCTCTTACTGAGATTGCACACTTTCTGGATTTGCAACATTTGAAAGTGTTGAACAGTGCTTACCGTCATCCAAACATGTTGCGCAACAGTGCATGCTGTCGGGAAATGTGCTTGCATGATGGCCAATAGTATCAATTGGATTTATCAAGTGTATGTTTCTGGCTGTCTGGGTCATGTCTGTTGGGTGGGTGACCCATTCATCTGGTGTGTGCACTGCCGCTGCACGTGCAAATGAGATGCACATAGCCAAAGCCATTTGTGCTAAGAGGTGCATCTCACAAACAGTGGCCCCTCAAAAAAAGAAAAGCAGTATAAAACATGGAGAATTAGTTGAAATGTGGAAAACTAATCTATGACATGCACAGTAGAAACTGTTACTACACAGGAGATATGACTACATAGGTCTGGATCTCAACTCTCCCTGCAATGCACCCTCACAAAACAGGAGGGAGGACTTACCCATCTTTGCCCCACAAAACAGCTTTGCAGCAAATACATGCCATAATTCCTCACACAACCAATTGCAACTGAATATACACTGATACCAAGACATGACCTATTATTTGTAAATGTATCCATGTAATATATTTGGATGTAGTGCACTTAGTAATCACACAACCTGCTATAATTATTGCTTGCAATATATAGCTGTGTCCTAACTTTCTGTGTTTCTTGGTCATTCATCAGTTATCTGACCAGTACTCAGAGACATGCATTGTGTAAGCCAGTCTATATCATTAACTTTAAAATGTGTGAGGATATTCAATGGGAACATTATAATATGCAGTTGACATCAAATTAATGGAAGGTTGGATGCCACAAACAAGCATAGACTGCTGTTTTGGGGATGGGGAGCAAAGGTGGGTTCTTGTCATGAAACATGCAAGAGTATAATTTTCTTTCAAGGGAGTGGACCTAGACTGAGCTACTGTTCTAGCACAAACAAGCTATGTTGTTCTTTTTACCCTCCTTGTTTTGCATCTTACCGATTTAATTTGTGAGGGTGGTGAAGCTATGTGTCTGATTACCTTTGAACTTCTCTTTGCTATGATTTTCCATTCAAAGGCATGCAGTGATCATCATTACTTTGGGGAGGTATTAATGTGTGAATCTTTGAGGCCTGAGGCCTACAACTTGCTAATGGACACAAACAAGTCAAATCTTTGCTGTTACATGTGACATTAATTTCTGTACAAATCTCCCACCTTGTAGATGCTTGCCATACCAAGTGATGAAATACAAGGACATTTATTAATATTATTATACAATACAGTACATGTTCAGGACTTACCTTATAAATTCAGAAATTGCCGCAATGTTAGTTCAGGGCTGAGTGTGATCTAAGTGGTACACAGCCAATACATGGGGAGGTAAAGGTAGTGCCTATGAGTTGAGGTGGCAGAGGTCACAGGGTTCCTGTATTGTGTCTCTGCCAACTCTGCAGCACTCTACAATGTCCATGTCATGTATGTTCTGATAAGTTAAATGTGGCCTTAAAATTCTTATCTGTCTCAGCCTAGGCCTATTGGCAGCAGCAACATTGCCTGCAGCCTGTAGCACATACAAATGGAGTTAAGCAGCAGCAGCTCCTAACATTTTGTCTGTGTAGACTTTTTGGATCTGTATTCCACTACTTTTGAAATCCACAGGAAAAACCAGCATGGAATCTAAATGGTTGCTTTATAACTTCTTGAATAGTTCCACCAGATTGGTTGATTAGCATGCAATTCAGCTGCTTATGCTTTAATTAGCATATCTGAAACACAGCCTAGACAGATGTATTCCATTAATAATCTACTCCATTATAAAAAGGCAAATGTGTAGCTAGCCAAACTGATGGTGAGGATACATGCTACATGTTTAGCAAAGCAAAATATTTCAGAAGCTATCTTTACAGAGGAGTATTGAACTCCAGCAGGTATGCTGCCATTTTTTACCTAAGTATTGCATATGCTGGAATATATTAATGAATAATGTGAAGCAAAGCCTTTTACACTGCTATCTATATACAGTAGTTAGAAGTGTACTGATGGCACAAATGATTAACAATACACGAAAGTCATAAGCTGTGTGATACATATGTACAAATGTTTCAGGGATAGGTCCTTTGAATGAAAGTTTAACATTTCAAATGTGTTTTATTAGCAAAATGGTTCATGTACCTGTTATTTAGTGGGATGGGGAGCAAAGAGAAGTTACTGTTATGTCTCAAACTAGAATGTACTGCTCTTTTTGGGAGAATCATAGTTGAGTTACTGCTGTGGCACATACAATGATATGTTGCCCTTGCTATTCTCCTTGTTTTGCATCTTGCCTGTTGTTAGTATTTCACATCTGTTGTATGTGTTATGTTTTTCCAGGGGTACTACTGACTGCCTACCTTAAGTGTTTTATCTGATAACAGTTACTTTGTAGTTATGTGATAGTTATGTGTATTATCATTCTGTTGTCTTTTAGGACCAAAAATATTATTGAGGCACAGGACCCCCTTCAGTGAGACAGAGAACACAATCATAGTGGATGCGGTCTGTCAACATGGTGCAGTTCCTCTTGGAAGGGGTTGCCCCAATATGCCAGAGAGGCTGACATTATGGCAGTAGATCATTGAAAACATAAATGCCATGGGTGGCCATGGCCATACTTATGAGCAGGTACACCACAGGGCCACTGACATGTTCACATCTTCACGGTGGCATGCAGCTGTTGTTGCCCGAGACCAGAGGGTAACTGAGGGGTGGGTCTGCTGCAGAACCACTTCTCACCCCCAGTGAGGAATTCCTGGTGAATCTTCTACAACAAGACAACTAACAGCAGAGTGGCTTACAATATGTGATTGATGTGGGTGCCCCTCCTTCTCAGCCCCAAGAAGAGCATCCAGATAGGCTTTGTTATATGACCAGTTGAATTCTGTTGTATAGTAAAACAATTGAAAGAAAAGTTACTTTCATGTCACATGTCTGTTTTTTGGGGGGTGAAGATTGGTATAGTGATAATCCCAATTTGGAGTGGTCAGCCACATCCTTGTAGCAGTAACACATCATGCAGATTGAGAGGACTACATGAAGTACTCCCTGTCTTACTGTTAAATCATAGGATCATAGGACATTACTAGGCTATTAGCCCTGAGGCCCTTATAAGCCTAGCCAAGAGTTTATCCCATGCATAGACAAATCAGCACCTGATGTGCCTGTACAGCAGGGACACAGGTGGAATCCAAGGGATGTATTTTCTGTTTTCTATCCAGTTATCCAGATTGTGCTTAATAAAGGGTAAAGAGGTACTCTGCTTGATGTGGAGAGGGAGTCTATTCCATAGATAGGGGAGTCTCTAGGACATAAATCTGTCTTGCCAGCAAGTCCTATTGATGTCACAGACCAGGTGGGTGCCATGTGTGTGGGTTACTCAAGTGGAGCTTGACTTGCAGATATGCAGCAGTCCCATCATGGCGGGGTCTGAGATTGCCTTGTATGCCAGACAAAGTTCACCTCTGAGAAGACTGTATGAAACAGAGTAGAGGGATAGGGCTTTTAGCCTATCTGTGTATGGTAGATTTTTGAGGTCCTGGATTCTCCTGGTGAGGAACCTCTGTGGTCTCTCCAGCTGCTGCATATGCTTTGCGAGGAACATGGGGCATTGTACTCAATAATGGGCCTTATAAGGGAAGAAAACATCTATGTTATGATCTCCTTGTCCCTGGATGAGATACCCTTACTTATGAGGTGAGCTATGTAGAAAGATTTCCGTACAGTGGAAGCAACATGGTGGTCAAAAGTCAGGCTGCTATCAGTCTGGGTGCCCAAATCCCTCACGACTGAATGCATGCTTAGAACATTGTTATTAATGTGATAATCTGTGGGGACATCTCTCTCCCCAAAGGGGATGATGATGCATTTTTTTGTATTTAGCTTGAGGCCATGTTTATGGTACCAGTCATTTATTTGGGTGAAACCCTCCTGGAGGATGTCATAGGTTCATAGGTTGGTACTAGGCTACCGGCCCTAGGGCCTATGCAAGCCTAGCCACAACAATTTCCTGGATATTTCTTCCCACAATATTTACTTCTCCAGGCCCCTGTCTAGCAGGGCAACTGACATGATCCCCGGGGTGAATTTCTTATCTCCCATCCAATCATCAAGGTTCCTTTTGAAGAGGGCCAATGAGGCGCTGTGCTTGATATGTATGGGCAGTCTATTCCAGAGTATGGGGAGTCTCTGGGTCAGGAACCTATCCCTCCAGCATGTTTTGTTAATTGTGATGACAAGGTTTAGATCCCTGGAGCGTGTGGCTCTGAGGGAATGGGATTTCTTTAAGTGGAGCATGTCCAACAGCTCAGGGTTTGACGTGGCCTTGTATGTTAAGCAGAGATCACCTCTGAGTAGACGATATGCCACAGAGTATAGCTGGAGTTTTTTTAGATGGTCAGTATATGGCATCTGCTTTAGGCCTGTGATTTGTTTAGTGAGGTATTTCTGTGGCCTTTCCAGCTGTTGCAGATGTCTTGTGAGGTACATACCAAACGGGTCATTATACTTTTTAATGGGTCTAATGAGTGATGAGTACAGTGGGACAATGACCTCCTTTTTTCTGAATGAAAAGCCCTTAGTGATGAGGTGTGCCACATAGAAGGATTTCCTGACTGTTGTGGCAATGTGGTTATTGAAAGTGAGACCACTGTCCACCTGTGTCCCTAAGTCTCTCATCATACTTTCGATGTTTAGTGTCCTGCCACCTATGTGGTAATTCATGGGTACATGTTTTTTTCCAAAGGGAATAACTATACATTTCTTGGCATTAAGCTTGAGTCCATGGCTCTGACACCAGGCATCTGTTTCTGTAAGGCCCTTTTGTAGAATATCCACATCATTTGGGGATTCAATAATGGCTCCCAGTTTGCAGTCATTTGCAAACTTTGTTAGCCAGAGTCCCTTAGTGTTGGCCTGTACTTCAGAGAAGTAGATAGCAAACAAGTGTGGCCCCAGGACTGAACCCTGAGGTACTCCACTTGTCACTTGTCTGGAGCTGGATTTGGAGTCGGCTACTTTTACTGCCTGGGTTCTGTCAGTAAGCCAGTTAGCAACCCATTGACTGACATAGGGATTTATGCCCAGCTTAGTAAGTTTATCTATGATTCCAGAGTGGAGGATGGTGTGAAAGGTCTTGGTGAGGTCCAGATAGGCTGTGTGGACTGCCTTACCCTTGTCCACAGCTCTGGAGACTGATTCAAAGAAGTCAATCAGATTCAGGAGACAAGATCGGCCCTTCACAAACCCAAACTGGGTGGGGTCCAGTGTTTGAAGGTTGCCAATGTCTTTGTATAAGTTCCATGATAATGCATTCCATTCCCTTGCAAATCAGGCTTGTCAGACTGATGGGGCGGTAGTTCCCAGGATCCAAGGTGGATCCTCCCTTGTGGAGCGGGATAACTGTAGCTGTGCACCACTCAGTGGGCATGAAGCCTGAGGTGAGGCTATGATTAAACATGACACTTAGGTGAGGTGCCAGTTCATTTTGTAGTTCATGTAGTACACAGCCTGGGATGTCATCTGGTCCCATGGATGCTGTATTCTTAGCTTTGGAGAGTGCGGTTTCTACCTGTGTGGCCGTGATTATCGGAATTTGGCAATCTTTTGTATTGAGATAGGCCCTTTAGGGGGTGAGAGTGGGGTGAAGTTGACACTAAATTGATCTGCCAGGATATTGGCAATATCCTTGGGATCAGTATATTTAATGCCATTCTGTTGTAACTCAGAGCATATCTGAGTATTGCCATTTAGATTCTTGACATAACTATAGAATGCCTTGTGGTTGTCTTTGGAATCTTTGGCAATTTTATTTTCGTAACTAACTTTTGAGGATTTTATGAGGGATCTCAGCTTCTTACTGAGGCTGGTGAGGGAGTTTTTTGCATCCTGGGATTTTCCTCTTTTTTGCTACAGTTTCTTCCTTCTGTTGTATAGTTTGTTTATAGCAGGGGACCACCAGATTGGCTTCCTTTTTTTGGAGAAGAGCAACTTGGTTCTATTTGGGATGGCACGATTCATGCACGAGTGGATGTGCTTGTAGAGTGCCTTAGTGTAGGATTCTGCAGTCGAGCTTCCAGATCCCGTCTGCGTGGGTGTTGTGAAGTTTGTCACTTTTGACTTCAGTAGCTTGAAGTTGGCTTTGGAGAAGTTTTTTAAGGAGGTTTCCTTACTGGGGGGTGGGAGTGGGATGTGGATGTCAAGGGTGATTTGCTTATGGTCAGATCTGACCAATGAGGGGGTGACCACTGGTGTGGAGCATCTATCTCCCATGTTGGTAATGACCAGGTCTAGGATACTGGAGCCCCTGGTGGAACAATGGATTAGTTGATCCAGGGCATTGGAATTTATGCATTCCAAGAACCGTTGGGAAAAGGAGTTGGTACCTGAGTAGTTTTCCCAATTAATGGCAGGGTAGTTGAAATCACCCAGTATTAGGGTGTTTGGTTGTATCTTAATATTTTCCAGTATGTTTAGAAAGGTGTAGTGAGAATCTTGGGGCATGGTTGGGGATCTGTAGCAAGCTACAATTTGGATTGCAGTCTTACCTAGTGTTAATTGCACCTGGAGAATTTCAGATGCATTGTGTTGGGCAACTAGCCTGGAGGTGTGAATATCCTTGGTGAATATGGACACTCCTCCACCTTTAGTGTTTTGGTCCTGGTTTTGTGGCCGAAAAGTGTGGTAAGAATTGTAGCCTGGTATTGCACTGGTGCTCTCTGGAGCCTTGAACCATTTCTCAGTTACTGCACAGATATCGATGTTTTCCAATTTTAGGAGTGCCTCGAGAGTGCATTTTGAGGTTTAGACTTCTAGCATTGAGTAGCATTACCTTCAGATTTTGCCTGCTTCTATCTGTTACAGTGATGGTTTTATCCTTTGAACCTTGCCTAAAAAAGGCACTATAGGAGTGGCAAGAGCTTTGGCCAGTAACCTGAATCCCAGGGGTGACAGGTGCAGACCATCTCTGGCAAAGCATCGTGGTTTGTCGATCATGTCTTCCCAGGCAGACAAATACTGGATCCCCTTTGAATGACACCAGAAGCTTAGCCAATTGTTGAAGTCAATCATTTTGTCCTTATACTGTGGTATCATTCTGGGCGATGCTACTCAGGGCTAGGGTCATACCTGCCTGGGTCACATGATCCAAGAGCTCTTCCATATCTCTTTTCATGCAGTCCAGGGAGGTACGTCTCAAGTCATTCACTCCAGCATGGACAATGACAGAGTCGTATTTGTACTTGTTGTGGAGTGACTTGAGTGCATGCATTATGTGGTGGATCCTGGCACCCGACAGGCAGCTGACTGTAATTTTCTCCTTGTTCAGTCTGGTAAGTGGGACATCAGTGTGCCTGACTATAGAGTCACCTATGACTAAAGTGTTGGGTACATTGTCTTGCCTTAGGGGCTGTTGTTGGGTGGCACACTGGTGTTGTGAGCTATGTGTCACTTTGGTTGTGACTGGTGTTTGTTTGCATTTCGGCTTCAGAGGTCCTTGTTGCTTGGGCAGGTTAATGTTTATGGCCTCCGCATATGTGGGTTTAGTGTTGCTATGTGTGGGTGTTGATGGTGTGGGTTTTGAAGGGCTATGAGTTGCTTGAGGTGTGATGCAGGTGTTAACCTTCTCCTCTTGACTGTCTAGCACAATCTTGGCCAGAGAGAGCTTTGCTTCTAGTTTGGCTATGTAAGTGCATCTCTTTCAGGTTGTAGTGTTGGGTGGTAGGAGGAGAGGATTGTCCGTGTACATGAGGCAGTTGCCACATTGCCCCAGTATGCCCAGATTCACCAGGTGGACAGGAGAAATCACCGGAAGCTGACCCTTGGACATGCCTGTTTAGGTGCTTTTATGTAAAGTTTAAGAGCTGTTTTCCCTTACCTTTGCAAGGTACTTTGCAATTATAGGCTGTTTAGTGCCTATGATTAATTTCTCCTTATTGACAAGGAGAGCTGAGTGCTTGTATCTGTTTTAGGCTTCATAGTGTTTTCCAGCAGGTTAATAAACAGCCTCTGCAAGCCTCAAACCCAGGACCCTGGACACCATAGCCAAAGTGACTTCCCATTAAGCCATGTGAGATGTCCACGTCACTAGGGGAATTGATGACAGCTCCCAACTTGCAGTCATCTGCAAACTTGGTCAGCCATATCCCACTGTTTTTTTCCTGTACCTCAGAAAAGTATATCCCAAAAAACAGAGGCCCCAAGACCAAACCCTGGGGCAAGCCACTCAATACAAGTCTACTGCTTGAGATGGTTTCCCCTATTTTGACTAGGTGGGTTCTATCAGTGAGCCAGTTGGCTACCCATCTGGTAATATACAGATTGATGCTTAGTTGAGAGAGATAATCTATTATGCCAGAGTGGGGAATAGTGTTGAAGGCTTTGGCCAGGTCAAGGTAGGTGGTGTGCACTATCTTCCCCTCATCCATGGTTTTGGTGACTGTCTCAAAAAAGTCGACCAGATTTAACAACATGACCTCCCTTTGATGAAGCCAAACTGTGTGGGATCGAGTGTTTGGAGGTTGCCAATGTCCTTGTTAATGAGGCCCATGATAATCCGTTCCATGGCCTTGCAGATCAGGCTAGTTAGGCTGATGGGTCTATAATTTCCTGGATCAGTGGATGCTCCACTTTTGTGGAAAGGGATGACAGTGGCTGTCCTCCACTCAGTTGGGGCAAAACTGGTACTTAAGCTTTGGTTGAATAGGACACCTAATGGTGATGCGAGTTCCTGCCTGAGTTCATGTAGGATGCAGCCTGGGATGTTATCAGGTCCCACGGAGGCTGTATTTTTTGCCTTTTAGAGATCAGTGATGACCTGATCCCTAGATATAAGGGGAAGGGGGTAGGTACTGGGAATGTCCTGATTTACTGATGGGGGACAGAGGGGTGAAATTTTCGCTGAATCTGTCACCCAGCAAGTATCCTATATCTACGGCATTTGGATATGTGGTGCCCTTGACCACCAGTTTTGAACAGAACTGGGTGCTACCTTTGAGATTATGGACATATGTGAAGAAGGCCTTATAATTGTATCTAGTAGATGCGGCCAAATTGGACTCGATGTTTGCTTTGGAGGATTTCACTAGTGCTCTTATTTGCTTGTTTAGGCTAAGGAGAGATTGCTTCCAATTGGGCACCTGCTCCTACTTGATCCTGGACAGCAATTTTTTTCTTTTGTTATAGAGTTTATTTATTGCAGATGTCCACCAGACAGGTTTACTCTTCCTTGTGGAGGATGATTTAGCCCTGTCAGGTATTCCTGATTCCATGCATCTATATAAATGTTCTTATAGTAATTTGATATAGTTTTGGATACTGGTGCCAGTTCCTAGAGAGGAGGAGGAGGCTGTGAAGCTGTTTATACCATCCCTCAGAAGGGTGTAATTGGCTTTGGAGAAGTTTTTTTGATTGACCCTAGATAGAGGGGGGTCGGGGGAGATGATGACTTCACATGTAATGATATTGGCCTTACCTCTTGGTTAACTTATTTCAGGACCATCAGGAATGCAACAATGTATGCCTCCTGCAGATGGTAAGCCAAATCAAGTTATTTCAGTACTGCAGATCCATTTCTAGAAATATAATGTGTCATTTTAGGCCTGTTGTGTGTATTGCTGTACATTCTGTAATAGTGGTAACACTGTTAGTTGTTAGCATATATTGCACCATAGTAGTGCAGGTATTAATATATGCCTGTGTTTCTCCCTTTTATCACAGGTGATCATGGCAGTGGGAGTGTGGGCCCTGTGCCACCTGATCTCAGGGTCTCATCAGACACTGATCTCAGTGTCTCATCAGACACTGATAATGATGATGGTGATGAAATTGAGTCACAGTTGGGATCGCAGAGGTTGAATCTGACACAGACATTGACATCCAGCCAGCCCCTTCTTTTTCCCTGGGCACAGCCAGTGGGCCTACACCTACCCAGTCCACCAAGCCCAAAGATATAGGACAGGTGGAGGGCAATGACAATGAACAGGGAAGTGTGGCCACTGTGGCTTCAGTGCCTGTTGAGTTGGGCCATAGCCAAAGTGTTGATGAGATGCCACACGGTAGGCTTGAAAGGGGTGCTCAGAGGGGGCATGCTGCTCCTCCTCCACCTGTTGCAGGTGTCTCTTCCAGTGTCACATAGCATATGTTTAGCATCATCATGGAGCTACAGGCATGTTCAAAAAGGCACTCCAGACAAATGCTCAGGGTTGTGGATGTTGCACAATCTGACATGTGTGACTGCCTCCACTGTTTCACTGATTCCTTGGATCAGATGAATGACACATTGGAATGAGGGGTGTCTGTGAAGGACCAAGGTGTGTCTGTCATGGAACAAGTAGTGTCTGTGATGGAATGCCTGCTGGGAAGGGAACGGTATCCTCATGGGCATAGGTCAGCAACAATATCTGCTGATAGTCAACGTGGCCATTCCTGATCATGCTCCAGTAGTGGCAGTACTTCTGCTGGTCCATCAGTGATTGTGCTGTTCACACCCAGATGTGGCAGGCCATGGGGTTGTATTCCTGATTGCTCCCATGAAGGGAGCATGTCCAGCAGACATTGGTCATGCTCAGGTAGCAGCACTCCCTCTGACCTCAGGTGTGGAGGTGCCAGAGCAACTCCTGGCAGAGTCAGTTCTCATGGTCGGGAAAACAATGACAAACTGCCACCTCTACCATGCATGGCTCACATCTGTCCAACATACCAAGACATAAAGTTAGCACTGAGCTTGGCTGTGTTCATGCAACTCTTGCACACCACTTTCATACGGAGAACCCTACAAACACATACACAGCCTGCCTGCTTCCCTTTCTCTCTGACACACACTCACTGACCTTTTGTGTCAGCCTAAGCCTCCTGAACTCCCAGCACACTGTGCAACTCATTATAGCTGTGACATATACCTGTTTCTCTTTTTTTTTATTCAGGGATACAAAAGCTTTGCTTCTGATGCACAGGGTGGATAGCTACATTAGTGCCTAGTATATCTGCATGTGCGTTGTTGAACTGATAATGGTACCTGTCAGTTATATCTGCCTTGCCAAAATGATACAGTGGATAGCATCATCCTGACAGTACTTTCTAGCGTATTCTCTTGTAAGGGTTGTGAAGTCAGAAACTGCAGTGTGTGGCATTACTTTATAACATTTTTATTTAATGTTTTCCAGTACATACATATGGTGCATATCATAAGACATGCCATCACATGCAGATCTCAGGATTTTATGGCATAACTTTAATCAAATTCATCAGAATAGTAATACAGTATAATGATCTCTTTTGCATGAACCTAACCAGACACATGCAGCAGCTGGACAGACTATAGGGCTTTCTCATCAACAAAATACAGGGTCTATTAATCATGATGTGATGTATGTGGGTAGATTAAAAGACATGTCGCTGTCATCTGTCTGGTATTGCATTACATTGTAACAGTTATTCTAAGCCTATTACTTTTGGTTTAAGCACTTGGGCTTCAGGCCAGTTGTCTTACATTATGAAGGTTTGTAGTCTACACTGTTGTGGGAGGAGACAGTAGCATTTGCCCTTCTGATCTGGGAATTGCTGCTTGAATACTTATTGTGGCTGTTGTTCTAAGTATCTTTGTTATGGTTTAAGCACTTGGCTTCCAAACCAGTTATTTTATATTAGTAAAGTTTGTGGTGCAGACTCATGTGGCAAGGGAGGATATCCTACGCCTTTCTAAGCTGGGAATTACTGGTTGAAGGCTTATTGTGTCCGTTATTCTGAAAGTGTCTTAGTTCTGCAGGTTCCAGGCCACTTATTTTACACTAGGAAGTTTGTTGTTTATAATCTTGTTGGAGTATTCCACTGAATTGTTGTCCTATTTAAACTGTTTGTTCTTGTGTTATGCTTGCGATTTTCTGCACTTTGGATTTCTAGTACTTCTGCATTTTATAGCATCGGCTCAATTCAGACTTGCTAAATCTAGACTGTTTGGTATCATTGGAGCACTAAAACCAGCCCTCTTACATTAAGAAGGGCCCTTTGTACCATTGTGGCAGAACTGTGCAGCCAAGAACCCATCTGAGTTATGGACTGCTGGAATAAAACTCACTGTTGGCTTTTTCCTTTGTTTACTTTTTTAAAATAATTTAACTTCACTTGTATTCCAGCATTGAGTTTTGGGGGAGGGGGTTGCACTCAAGTTTACTGTAGCTGCTCAGAGCTTGCACTGCTGCCCTGCAAGCAACTCAGTTGTACATTGTGAAACATTAACCCATTTTTGTAACCCTAGTCCTCAATAGAATAGACACATTTGTTAGTCTTACACCAAAACCTGATCCATCTAGCTCACTCCCAACTAGTTACTACAGTATATACCTTCTATAATGGATGGACAACTTCCCACCATTTCTCTAGGTAGCCTGATTTACATGGGCATCCTGAGGCAACAGAGCAATTGCCTTGTGTATACTGCCAAACAGTTACTGATAAAAAAAACTAATACAACATGTGAGAACTGTATCTATACTATGAATTTGGAATCAATTCTCTCACATAGCATCAAACCAGATATCAAACATGTTGTCAGCACACACAATTCACCTGTTGCACATAACAAACTCACAACACATAAACCCAAATATGTGGTGGTACTTGCTAGAAACCCAACTAAAGATCATAGACCTTCCAAACACAAACCTACTGCACACAGTGCAGGCCCATCAGAATCCACTACACATAATAATACACACACCAGTGTCTCAGCCAATAAGCCCCTCAGGCAAAACACCTCAAAACCAAATGTCTTGCTTATAAGTGACTCCATAGTGAGACACACAGATGTCTCCCTCACCAGCCTTGACAAGGAGAAAGCCACAGTCTACTGCCTGTCAGGTGCCAGGGTTCATTAGAGCACACATGCTCTCAAGTCTCTTAACAAGTACCATTATGACTGTCATAGTCCGTATTGCAGTGAATGACTGGAGACGTACCTCACTGTACAGTATGAAGGTGGTTCCCTCACTCATAGTGGCTATTCTAGGCAATGTCAGAACAACTAAAGTCCTAACATAAAAAATCCACTGCAGACAAACTGAAGGTTATGCTGCTTAATGCAAGGAGTGTAAATCAGAAACTGCACTCACTGGAAGAGCTCCTTACCTTTGAAGATGCATATGTCTGTGCAGTCACACAGACATGGTTCAAGGATGCAGAGAGCACTCTGTCCATGCAAGGGTAAAATGCCTTTCACATGTTCACACATCAAAACAAACATGAAAGAACCAAAGATGGAGGTTTATACATCTTTATTAAAGACAAATACTCTGCAAGACTGGTCAAAGAGTACAACTACGTAGGACTACTCCAAGTCTGTCTAACTGTTTGTAAAACCCCCTTCCATATCATTGTTAGCTACAGGTCCCCCACCATGAATCACGAGTACCATTCTGCTTACTTGGACCTACTTGATTCACTCACTATACAGTCAAACACCATGGTCATGTGTGATTTCAACTATCCTTCCATCGATATGGAGCCATATATGTGCACAAACACACTCACCCTAGGATTACTGGATGTTGTTAATACACATACTGTGTAACAGATAGTCAGCACATCCACAAGGGGCTTGAATGTCCTAGACTTAGTACTGACCAACATATTAGTTCTCTGCACTAACCCCTGTGTACTGACCCACCTGGTCAGGTCAGATCACAATTCAGTCTTGTTCACATTCACAATCATACCCACCACCCCATCAAGAGCAGAAAGGATGAATCAGTTATCCAAAGCAAACTATAGGCTCCTAACTGATGCCATAAATATTTGCAAACCCCCTGCTGCTACTGTCAACAATGACTGCTATATGGAGGTGTACACAAATGGCCTGTATAAACACCTCAACAAATGTATAGAGCCGGATGAACATGAATGGATCAAAACAAGTTCCTCACAGAAAACAAGCCACTCTGTTGTTGCTCAAGCATACGTAGGTTGTACAACAAGTGGAAAAAAGTAATGTCTGAGAACAAGAGGGAACTGACTCACCAGAGGAAGGACACCCTCCACACCTTGAACAAGAAAATTAGCTATCTTGAAAAGTCCTTTAAAGCCATGTAGAAATCTAAAGCAGCATCCCTAGCTAAAGATAATCATGAGGCATTCTTTAGCTATGTCAGAAATCTAAAAGTGAAGGGCTAGCTTTGTGCCAAGTTAGTAGTAGAAGATACCACTCATACTGACCCTGAGGACATTGCCAACCTGCTACCAGACAGTATGGGAAAAAATTCACACCCTTGTCCCCAACAGACATACACCAAAGCATACCTGTCACCAGTCCTCTATCTAGTAACCTCCTATGAACCTAAAGTAACATCTGCCTGGGCTCCAGGCTAGTGTCTGATCCTGCCCTGGTGGGATGGTTATATATGCAATAATCTGATATAGCTGATTATATCACCATTGTCTGTTGATCATGTGGTGGTGCATCAACATTGTCTGTTGAGAATATGATGATAACAGTGTCCCACATGTTGGTGTAAAAGGGTCTCTGTAATGCCAAGTAACATCTCTCACACGCGCACACAGTTGACTGCAATGAGAACAGAACCACTACTTCTCTAAGTACACAGACTATAGAACACAGTACCATATGTAAGCACCACGGCACAAATCTGACTTTTGTATGTCTACAAGTCACCTTATAGTAAATGACATCAGCAGGCCATGTGGGAGACAAGAAGGTGGGAGGCCTGCATGAAATGGATGTGTAGGCTTCAGCAAGTTTGAAAAGATTAGCAAGCCATGCCATGGGAGAAGTAACTGTAGGATACTGCATCTACTCTGCTGAGTAGAGACACACACACACACACACACACACACACACACACACACACACACACACACACACACACACACACACACACACACACACACACACACCCTCAGCTTAATGCAGTAAGAACAGGACCCCTACCTAAATATACAGACAATAAAACTCAGAACTTTACACAAGCGCCACTGCAAAATCAAGTTCAGTCTCATTACTCAAATCCCCTTCCCTTAAACTTTCATTTAATTTCTGTAGTACCAAGAACTTAAAGCTGTGACTCATACCAGCTTCAGATACATGTTTCGCTAATGCATTTGTTAATTTATTATTTCGTATATCACTCTGATGCTGCAGAATCCTGTCCTTAAACATATGATTTGTCTTCCCTATATAATATGAATCACATACATTACACTTAGCCATATAGACCAAATTTTTCGTACAACAGTCTGCATAAAAGGACAGATGCATAGGTTCCATACTTAATGGCTGCATAATTAAGTGTGTAGACCATATATAACTGCATGCCTTGCAAGACCAGCATGCATGAATGCCCTTACGCTGGGAAGTGGGGTGCCTATATGGTTCAGTGTGTTTAAAACAGAGTCGCTGTTTTAAGTTCTTGATATTTTTAAAGCAAAACTTAGGAACTGGTTCTATATGTTCACTGATAGAGGGATCAGTCAAAGGGATGGACCAATTTTTCTTTATGACTTCACACACTTTATTAATCTCTGCTGAATAGGTAAAACAGACCCTATTTACACCCTTGGTGCTGATAGCCTCTATGTCCCTCACTATACTTGAGGAGCTGTCAGAGAAGTAAGGTTTTACTTTAACACCAGCCGTTGTATTCAGTTATCTAATTCAGGTGAACTTATGGTAGATGACATCAGCATGCCATGTGGGGGCAACAGGTTGTGAAGTCTACAGAGGCACATAGATTCATAGGTTCATATGAGGCAGTAGTCTAGCTGTAGTGTGGGTCCTATCTGTGTAGAAGCCTAGCTGTGTAAAAACACAAGTACCCTTATTGAGCATAGTCAGATATTTGAGTTTAGAAGAGCAAGGTTGTTAGCACCACCAAATGACCCTGTCCATTAGGGAGCACACAATTTTATATATTACACTTTCTAGTGTGGTTGATATATGTATGTAAAATACTAAGCCCCCAGAGTTGTATTGCTTGGGGGGTGGACAACACATGTATGTATTGTGAATATATGAAATATACTGAGACTGTGCCATGAAAACCTGATCATATATACAGAAGATTAGCTGAATTTGGACTGTCACCTCCAGAGAGAGAAAGAGAGGTGACAACAACGTAATCATGTTGTATAGCCAACTGGACCGAATCAAGCATGCCAAGTAGACACATTTGCGACATGAAGATCTATGTATGGGATGATGTATTTTTTTGGGACAGATGCTGGGGAAGGGACATAGGTATGTCTGGGGCAGGTGAGTCTGCAAGGTTTGGAAGCAATTGCTAACAGACAGGAAAGACAAGACAAGATAGAGGGATGGTGAAGAACACAAGAGGTGGATGAAGACCATGATTAGGGTAATGGTGTAGACCTTGCAAACTCATGGACATCAAGCTGGGTGACAGTGAGAATCGAGTCTTCACCCACTCGACTCTCATCTCTGTCACCTCACTGCACTGATGGCTGCAGTGTCTGATGTCTGTGTCTCCTTGTGTTATTCAATACAATGATGGAGAGCAGTGTCTCCATCCAGCATAGTAGCGCACACACAGTGCACCACACAATCCTACGCACCATACCCGTCAGTTCCTCCAAGGCAGAATTACCTGAGAGGCCAGGTAGTGTAGGGGCAGCAGAATGGGTGCTATCAGGTTGCACCACAGACATGCTGGGTCTTGGTGCCATGGTGAGTGGAGTGGGGGCAGGTGGAGCCCATGGGCCAGGCCTACCCCACTGTGGTGGGGTGGATAAAAACAGCCAAAAAAAGAGAAAATAAGGGTTGGTGTGAGAGATTGTACAGGTTGTCTTATTTCCTTGTTTAGGCTGAGGAGGCTGGTCTTCTAGTTTTGAGTTCTTACTTTTGCATTTGCAGACAGCAGCTTTTGCTTACTGTGTAATCTAGTAATGACTAATGTGTATCTGTCTAGGACAAGATAACAGTGTCCCACATGCTGCTGTAAAAGGCTCAAGCTAATGTCTAACAACAGCTCACATACACACCCATCAACACCCCCACCATTTGACTGCAGTGAGAATAGAACCCCTACCTATCCAAGTACACAGACTACAGAACCCAGAAATGAACACAAGCACCACAGCTCAAGTTTGACTAGCAGTGTGTCAGACAACATTTTATAGATGATGACATCAGCAGTATCTGTTGAGGACAAGATGATAATGTCCCACAGGCTGCTGTAAAAGGCTCATAGTAAAGTCCAGCACATACATACAGCACCCCATTTGACTGCAGTGAGAATAGGACCCCTGCTTATCTAAGGTTTACAGACTACAGAACACAGGAATTGATGTATGCGCCATGACACGTGTGATTTTTACAGGACTGCAGGTGAACTTATGGTAGATAACATCAGCAGACCATGTGGAAGACAAGAGCTTTAGAGGCCTGCATGAAATGGATGTGTAGGCTTGTGTAAGTCTCCAAAAACTGGCAAGCCATGCACTGGAGAAGTAACTGTGAGATACACACTTCTGCTCTTCTGTCTAGACACACACACACACACACACACACACACACACACACACACACACACACACACACACACACACACACACACACACACACACACACACACACACACACACACACACACACACACACACACACACACACACACACACACAAACACACCACATACACACACAGTTGACTGCAGTGAGAACAGAACCCCTACTTATCTAAGTACAGAGACTACAGAATGCAATATTTAACACACATGCCAAGGCACAAGTGTGATTTTGACAGGACTGCAGGTGAATTTGTATTAGATGACATTAGCAAGCCATGTTGGAGACAAGAGGTTGGGAGGCCTGCTTGAAATGGCTGTGTAGGTTTGTGAGAGTCTCAAAATGCTGGCAATCCATGCCATTGGAGAATTAATTGTGGGATACACACTTCTCTTATGTCTAGACACACACACATAGCCAGTTGACTGCAGTGAGAACAGAATCCCTATCTATCTAAGTACACAGACTACAGAACACAGTACTTACCACATGCACCATGGCACAAGACTAATTTTGTCAGGACTGCAGATGAATTCATAGTAGATGACATCAGCAGGCCATGTGAGAGACAATAGGTTGGGAGGCCTTGCCGAGACACATTGCTTTATAGGGTTATCTGAGGCTAGTAGCCTAATAGCAGTAGGCTGTTTAAAAGCCTAGCTGTGTAACAACACAAGTACCCTTATTGAGCATAGCTGGGTGTTTGAGTTTTGCAGAACAAGGCTGTGAGCACCACCAAGTGGCCCTGTACATGGGTGAGCACACAACATTATATATAACACTTTGTATTGCAGTTGATATATGTGTGGAAAAAGTAATGAGACCCTAGAGTTGAAGTGCTTGTTTGGGGTGGTTCAGAGGGGGAAACAAATGGATGTATTGTAAATATATGACATATAGTTATATTGTGCCCTTAGTTTGCAATGTTTTCACATGTACTTTTATATCATACAAAGGAAATGGGCAATAAACACCAATAATAAAGTATCATATATGCAATTCCATAGTGCAATAAGCATTGTATTTGTGTGATGGTTAACAAAGTGTACATGCATGCAAAATAGGCCTGTTTGCACTTATGGAAGCAGTACACAATTGTGAGCTACATTGCTAATGTTTCACAGTTACTATAATGTGATATATACATGCTGCTATACTCCAGTCCCATTGTACTCCAGGCCAGCTGTTCACGATGGCTAAGAGCATTAATTGAATGTATCCATCTTCTATTTTTGGGTGTCTGCTTTCTAGGCAATTTAGTTTTTTTCACTGTTTCCATAATGTTGTGCTTTATGCAAACAAGATAAGCTTAGCCAAACTGTTTTCGTGATGCAGCGCATCATGCAAAAGTAGAATTAAGAGAAGACAAAAAGGAAAAGATAATAAAACTAAGAGACACGTATACAAAATATGTAAAAGCACAGTAAAAATTGATAGTACACATCACAAATGTCTACATATGTCAGGATTTGAACCCTCACACCAATACAGCATAGTCCTCTTTGCCACGCAAACAGCTTTGCATCAATGAAATGAAGTCATTTTTCACACAACCAACTGCATGAAAATGTACACTGCTATCAATAAACCAGCTGTGATTTGTACATTTAATTCTCTTTACTATATTTGGACATAGAGTAGTTAGTGATCACACAACCTGTCATAATTACCTTTACAAATATACAGTTCTGTCTTACCTTTCTGTGTTTCTTGGTCTTAGATCAGTTATCTAACACATGCAGTGTGTAAGCCATTCTATGTCATTGGCCGTAACATGTGGGAAGATATTAACTAGGAATAATTTGATATGCAGTTGCCAACAAATTAAGTCCAGGTTGGATGGCACAAACATGCATATACTGTTCTTTTGGGAGTTGCATAGATAAATTACTGTCATGGCAGGAACAATGATTTTGGTGGGGAACAAAGCTCAGTTACTGTTTTGACACAAACAAGTCTGAAGTCTGAAACTGTAATGTGTATCATCGCTTTCTAACTTCTGTCTTTAATGATTTACTACTACAAAGGTATGGTGCTAAACTGCACCCATGCAGAGAACATCAGTATTCTTTACAGGTCTGATTGTGTGAATCATTCATGCCTGAGACCTACTAATTACTAATGGACAAATATAAGTAAAATAAGTGTCTGGTGTCGCATGTTAATGCACTTTCTATAGATATCCACCTTTATTTACTTGCTTACTGTACCAAGTTAAGAAATACAAAGATATGCCATGATGTTATTAAAGAATACATTCTAGGTTCAGGACTTACCATGTAAATGCAGCAGTTGACATACGTTTAGTTCAGGGCTGAATCTGTCTGATGCAAGCAATACACAGCCAATACATGGGGAGGTAAAAGCTGTGTGAGTTACCTGGCATCAATTTTACTATATGTATATGAGTAGGAGAAAGGTATTAGGTCCCTAGGTGGTCAGTGAATGTGCTATGTGTTGTCTCTTCGCCAAAGCAATGGTATATTTATGCATTCCTACATCTGCCTACAAGGACAGCAGCTGGTGGTTCCTCCTCTGAGTCCTCCTCTGACTGTGTCTGTGATGATCTAGGCATTTGTTGAGGGATGTGTGTTCCTTCCCCTTGCTGATCCTAATGCAGCCATTTGCACAGGATCAGACTGTGGAGCATAGTACATACTGTGAATATGTGTGTACATGTGCGTGTATTATAGCGCAGGGCTCCACCAGATATATATAGGCACCAGAACTGTGACATCAGAAGCCCATACACATGCTCTATGAAATTTCTAGTTTGAATGTGTTCCTCATTATGGCATTCCTCCATGGGGTGTGTGTGCAATTCTGATGGATGTCATCAGCTGTGGTTCCAGGGCATAGCCAGCATCTTCCAGTAAATGGCCCTGTGGGATATCCCCCCTAGCAAACATCTGGTGCAGCTGTGATATGTGCCAGATATGGGAGTCATGATAATGCCAGAGTTACCGGCACACACATTCAAGATAATTCCACGAGCATTACACATGACTTGGTAGTTGATGGAGTGGTATCCCTTGCGGTTAATGTAGATTCAACCCTGCTCACCAGGTGGTGCCTTAATGTGTACATGAGTGCAATCTAGGGCACCCAGTAAGTACTTCAGAGTAGTGCACTACATGGTAAAACTGTTCCATATTGCTGTCCCTCTATTCAGAACTATGGGTAAAAATATGTGCTCACTGGCATGTATGAGCATAGCATCCAGAAATTGCTGGAAGATCGTAGAGGCTGATGCCTGTGACACACCCATCATGTCCCCAGTTGGTCTTTGAAAAGTGCCAGTAGCTAATATTCTAAATAGCTATACATAACTTAATTTCCACTGGGATAGGCTCCCCTCAGTTACCTCTGCTCTGAGTTGAGGGCTACAGAACCCATAGAATTCTTGTAATGTGTCCCTGACTACCCTGTAGTGTTCTACAATCTCCAGCTCATGTAGTACCTGGAAAGTTACCCTGAGCCTGAACACTCTTCTCCTTCTTGGCCTAGGCCAATTGTCAGCAGCACCAGCAGCTCTGGGTTCAGCCTCTAGCACATAAAGATGTAGAATAGCTGCAGCAGCCCCTACCTTTGTGTCAGTTAAAATTTCCTAGTCTCTACTTCAATGGTATTGAAGTATTGAGGAAAACCAGAATGGAGACTACATGGATGTTTTATACATTATTCAATAACTCCACCATGTTGGATTGGTTGATTAACATGCAATTAACTTGCTTATGCTATAATTAACATCTGTTAAAAACAATTGTTGCTTGCTCATTAGTGCACTATGCACATCTCTGCACACCTCTGTGCACCTTTGCATAAGGTAAGCAGAAGCAAAATTGATGTATGTTTCCTCCATTCTTGTAATATCGTGCAAACATAGACCATAAAAAGTGAAGGAAAGGTTGCACACCCTGTAGCTGAACACAGAACTATCTATATTCCAACCCTAAAACATACATGTGCTGGCACAGGAATAGTTACATACCAACCCAGAGAAACCAGCCATTCATTCCTCTGTTTCTCATGGTTGAGCTAAGTGGCATATTGCTCAAACAGTGGCAAAGAAAAAAATAATTAAACCAGACAAAGACCACATATTTTAACAACCAAATAATGAGGGTGACACAGAACTTGGGAAATGTGCACTGCTTGAATGCAGTTTCACCCTTCACAGCCATACATGTTCACCTCTGCAAGTGTAACCTGACACAACACCCTGATGTCATCATTCACTGTTATCATGCATTCACCTACATGAAGTGAACGTCCCTACTCAGTTATCTTTTTTGAGATTCAACAATTCTAATGAGTTTTGATCATGGCACTTAAAAAGGTATTTTTATATTTGTTACTCTGATTTTTTAGCATCCACAGTGTGTAATTAGGTCATAATATGTGTGGTGTTACATGTTAAGGTCATTTCTGTACAAATGTAAAAGCTTTTACTTGCTCTTGTTTCTGTGTAGACTCCTTGCTGTGGCTGTATTTGGAAAGCTTTCAAATACACATCCAACATGAATGTGGAGTGTACACATTTGCTTTAGAGGTTGTTGAATCACTCCACCATGTTGGCTTGTTTAATTAGCATAAAATTCAACTATATGTGCTGTAATTTGCATGCCACAAAGTTTCTGTGTTTATGCATGTGTACATGCCACTATGAGGAGTTTACTTAATCCAAAACGTTTTGCAGCATGTGTGTATTGCGCTGTGAAATGCACCTGGTCAAAATTACCATGTAGGCTTTATTGAACCCCCATTTGTATAACTCCATACTTGTCCAGATGTCTTATTTTGCATTTATACTGTAAGTAATATGTATTTAATTATCTATGCAATGGTTGACAGATCTTCGTATTTCTGTATGTAATATACATGCTAAAATTTATGTTTTTGCCTGTACAGCCCTGGTCATGGCTGAAGAGTGACCATACACCAGTCTACTTAACTGGTTAAAAATGAAAAATAAACAAATAAATAAACACATAAATAGGTCTGAGATTTTAGTGCCACAGAGAAACAGCAATATATACATATATATATATATATATATATATATATATATATATATATATATATATATATATATACAGATATATGGTTCCACTTTGAATCATCGAAAGCTTGAAACATTGAAACATTGAAATTCTGATCATCGAGACCAGAATATCAAGTTTCAAATGATCTAAGATTCAAAGGGAACGTAAACCACCCCCCCCCCAACTTTAATATACCAACTCCGAGATCGCACTACAGTGGGGTAAAGGGAAATCTCCATTTTAGCGCTATATACAGAAGTGCTAAATGGAAGATTTCCCGTACCCTGTCTGCAGTGCCATCACAGAGATGGCACATTCACAGACACAGTGTGCAGGGCACCTTGCTGCCCTGCAGAAACCCTAGCTTTTTCCCTTTTTTACTTACCTTTTTCTTCCCCTTGACAACATCAATGTTCTAAACACTCGATGATATGGTCTCGACCATATGAATTTCGATGGTTTAGAATTTCGATGTTTTCAAGTAGAACCATATATATATATATATATATATATATATATATATAGGTTTACCTACATAATGTTGAATTTCATAATGTCTAATAGTCATTTGGTTGAAAAATAACACCTCAACCCAAAACATTGAATTATCAAAATGTCTACAATCATTTCATTGAAATAGTAATGAGATCAACCCTATTATTTTGCAGGGGGGCTATGCCCCCCCTGCACACCCCACACCCCCCTACTTAAATATATCAACTCCGAGATTGCACTACAGTGCAGAAATGGGCAAATTCGATACTTTCAACATTGCGTGTTTAGACTCATTTTATTTTAACATTTTAATAATTTAATATAGTGTGTTCAACCAATTCAGTTTCAATAATTTAGCATTCAACATTATGTTGGTAAACCATATATATATATATATATATATATATATATATATATATATATATACATATATTATTTCTTCTTGAATTCTCATTTTCTGATTTAGGAGTGAGAAATACATTATCAAGATTGTACAAGAGCTGTTATCATAGCCTTGTTACTGCCTTTTGCTCAGAAGGCATTTGGGGGATTCAATAAAGCCTACACAGTCATTTTTTCTTGATGTGCACATGGGTGCAAATATTTTTAGAATCAGTAAACTCTGTGTAGTGGTGCACAGTCATGCACAAACATGGCAATTTCTGTGGCATCCAAATTACAACACAAGCAGCTGAATTATATGCTAATCAAGCAAACCAACATGGTGGAGTGATTCTGCAATCTGTAATGCAACTGAGTAGATGCCATGCTTGTGTTGCCCATGTATTCAAACGTTTTCTGAATATAACCATGGAAAGGAGTCTACAGGTAACAAGACCAAGTAAATGTCTATAGATTTGCACAGAACTTACCATAACTTGTAACTCCACACACAGTATGACATTATAAGAGATGGTAGATGCCAGAAAATTAAATTAACAATATCAACAATTCCTTTTTAAGTGCCATGACATAAATGCAGCTCTGCTCCCTACTCCCAAATGAAGAATGTACTTGTAACTAATGTAGACAGCTAAAAGTGTAAACCTCATGAAACATTCAATTCATAGTGTCATGTAAACATATGCAGTATGTATTTGATGTAATACACTCAAATTTTATCAAATCCTGTATTCCTCTGTGCAGATATATATCGAAGTAATACCCTCCGTTGACTATACAACATTGGTCTTCCCTTTGGTTTTCTGCCTACATGGTTACCAACTTTGTAGATTCAGGGCTGTCAGCACAGTGAAGATGCAAATGAGGTCATAACTCATTAGAAATGCTGAATCACAAAAAATTGTAACCATGTAGGGATATTCACTCAGTGTAGGCACTTCCACAGTGTTAGTGTTCAATGGATGGCAATAGTCAATGATGACATCAAGGGGGTGTTAGGTTACACTTACTGAGGTGTACATGCAGGTCTGTGAAATGTACAAGAGCATGTAAGCAGTGCACAATTTACAAGTTTTATTTCATCCTCTTTATTGCTTGTTAAAATATATCATCTCTGTCTGCTTTAAGATAATTTTTTAAAATTTTTGTCACTGTTTGCACAATGCAGCACTTAGCGCAGCTACAAGAAAGGGATGAATGAATGGCACTTTTCTTGGTGCTTGCCACATAACTATTCCTGTGGCAGCACGTGTATGTGCAAGGTTAGAGTGTAGAAGGTCCTGGGCCCTAGTACTGGGTCTGCAAACTTTTATTCAATTGTATCAGCTTCATGTTTGCACGATACCACAGGAACAGAGAAAAGTAATAACAAGATTACTTGTGTTTATCTTATAAGTGTCAGTGCACGCAGAGGTGTGTAGGTGTGCATCATGCACTAATGAGCAGCAAGTGAGTTGATATATTCAGCAAATCAGCAGATGTTTTTCATAGGTTCTAATTACAGCATAAGCAGGTGATTTACAGTATGGTGGAGCTATTCAACAAGCTATAAAGTGTCTGCGTAGCCTCTATTCTGTTTTTTCCTGAATACTTCAATACCATGGGTGTACAGACAAGGAAATTTTATCCCTGAAATAAAGTTCTGTCAACTATTTCATTTGCAAGGTAAGTCCTAAACCTAGAATGTATTATTTAATAATATTATGCCATATCCTTGTATTTCTTAACTTGGTGCAGTAATCAAGTAAATAGTGGTGGATTTGTACAGAAAGTACCTTAACATGTGACAGCAGACACTTATTTTGCTTATATATGTCCATTACTAACTTTTGTCTTATTTTTCCTGTTTTTAATTGCACTTTTTGCGTGATGCATTGCATAGTGCAAACAGTAGAAGTGGGGAATAAATAAATTTCAGGTTTGGCTGTGTTTATCTGGTTTGTGCAAAGTGCAGTGGATGTCCAAGGAAGGAGACAGTGCAAAATAGAAACTGGACAAATACAATGAATGTAATTGGCCATCGTAAAAAACTGGCCTGAACTACAGATAGTGCTGGGTTCTACTACAGAGTGTGCAACACTTGATTTATTGCTGTGACATTGTAATTTTCAACAATGAAGTTCAACTGAGACAAATGTTTCCTCAACATTCTTGTGGCAACAGGTGTAAGTATAGCACTGCCATACACATGGTCCTAAGATTACATACAATATATCCCCTACAGTGTTACTTTTGCTGATGGAGAAATCTATGTATTATCATATTTATCATCCAATGTATGACAGCAGATATACTGTGTACTACAGTCCTGCAAATGTTTTCCTGCTATCTGGAGCGGCATGAGTTTAACGTTTGTGAAAAGCATATACACAACTACCTATACATGCAATGGCCTGCCACTGTTGCATTCTGCTTGTCAGATGTTAGCAATGCAGCTCGGATTTGTGCACAGCTTACCTATTACCGAAGCACAAAGAGGTGTAATTCACATGCGTGTACACTTTGTTAACCATCACATAAACCCACTGCTCATGGTGCTATGAAACTCTATATATGATGCTTTCTTATTGGTCTTTATTATCCATTTCCTTTGTATGAAATAAAAGTACATGTGGAAATATTGCAAACTAAGGGCACATTCTAAGTATACTTCATATATTCACAATGCATACATGTGTTGCACCACCCCTACTGAGCAGCACAACCATGGGGTGTCAGTATTTTTTATGTACATATATCAACCACACTACAAAGTATAATATATAATGTTGAGTGTTCCCTCATGGACTTGGACAGTTGGTGGTGCTGACAACCTTGCTCTGCTAAACCCAAATATCCAACTATGCTCAATAAAAGTACTTGTGTTTTGTACACAGCTAGGCTTCTACACACCTTACTGCTATAAATCTATATGCCTATGCATCCCTCTCAACCTGTTGTCCCCCACATGGCCTGCTATGTCATCTACTATAATTCAATTGTAGCCATATAAAAATCAGACTTGTGCAGTGGTGTCTGTGTAAAGTATTGAGTTCTGTAGTCTGTGTACTTAGATTGGTAGAGGTTTTGTTCTCACTGCCGTGAACTTTGTGTGTGTGTGTGTGTGTGTGTGTGTGTGTGTGTGTGTGTGTGTGTGTGTGTGTGTGTGTGTGTGTGTGTGTGTGTGTGTCTATTCAGCAGAGAAGATGTGCTATTTTACAGTTACTTCTCCAATGGAATGGCTTCCCAGTATTTTGATACTTGCTCCTGCCTACAGATCCATTTCAGGCAGCCCTCATAGCTTCTTCTCTCTAACATGCACTGCTGATGTCATCCACTATAAGGTGACCGTCAGCCATAAAAAAGTCAGACTTGTGCTGTGGTGCTTGCACAGGAAATGTGTTCTGTATTGTGTGTACTTAGAGAGGTAGAAGTTGTGTTCTCACTGCAGTCAACTGGGTATGTGTATATCTCTACCCAGCAGAGTAGATGTGCTATCCTACAGTTACTTCTCAAATGGCATGGCTTGCCAGTATTTTGATATTTGCATAAGCATACACATCCATTTCATGCAACCCTCACAACCACTTGTCTCCCACTTGACCTGCTGATCATCCACTATAAGCTGACCTGCAGCCATGTAAAAGGTAGACTTGTGCTGTGCCACTTGCATAACTTACTCTATTCTGTAGTCAGTGTATTTAGGTAGGGGTTCTGTTCACACTACAGTTGACTAGCTGTGTGTGTGTGTGTGTGTGTGTGTGTGTGTGTGTGTGTGTGTGTGTGTGTGTGTGTGTGTGTGTGTGTGTATCTCTACTCAGAAGAGTAAAAAGTGTTATCCTACAATTTCTTCTCCAATGGCATGGCTTGACAGTATTTTGATACTTGTACAAGCCTACACATCCATTTCATGCAGCCTTCACAATCTGTTCTCTTCCATGTGGCCTGCTTATGTCATCCGCAATAAGTTGTCCTGCAGCCATGTAAAAGACAGACTTGTGCCATGGTGCTTGCATAAAATACTGTGTTCTATAGTCTATGTACTTAGGTAGGTAGGTGTTCTGTTCTCACTGCAGTCAACTGGGTGTGTGCATATCTATACTCAGAAGAGTAAAGTGTTATGCTACAGGTACTTCTCCAATGGCATGGCTTGACAGTATTTTGATACTTGCACAAACCTACACATCCATTTCATGCAGCCCTTACAACTTCTTGTCTCCCACATGGTTTGCTGATGTCATCCACTATAAGTTGACCTGCACCCTTTTAAAAGTCAGACTTGTGTCGTGGCACTTGCATAAAGTACTGTGTTCTGTAGTCTGTGTACTTAGATAGATAAGGGTTATATTATCACTGGTGTGTGTGTGTGTGTGTGTGTGTGTGTGTGTGTGTGTGTGTGTGTGTGTGTGTGTGTGTGTGTGTGTGTGTGTGCATGTGTGTGTGTGTGTAACAACTGTTACTTGACATTAGAGAGAACATTTTATATTAACACATGAAGCACTGCTATTACTATGTGCTCAACAAACAATGCTGATGTCACTGGCTGTATCAGATTATTGCATATGCAGTCATCCCACCAGGGCATGATCAAACACTGGCCTGGAGACCAGGCAGACATCACCTCATCTGATACCAGGCAGATTACAGTGACATATCTTTTAATCTATCCACATGCATCATGCAATGTTTAATAGGCCCTGTGTTTTCTTGATGAGAAAGCACTGTGATCTTTCAGGCTGCTGCATGTGTCTGGCAAGGTTCATGCAAAAAAAACAGCATAATACTATATTACTGTTCTGATGAGATTTGACTACACTGCTCTCATACAATCCTGAAATCTGGATGTGTGACTTATGATGTGCACCATAAGTATGTACTGGAAAATCATTAAAGAGGAAAGTTAGACTAATGGATTGCAGTTCCTGACTTCACAACCCTTACAAGAGAATACGTTAGAAAGTATTGACATAATGATGCTATCCACTGTATAACTTAGCAAGGCTAATATAAATGACAGGTACAATTATGAGTTCAACAACACAAGTGCAGATACACTAAGCACTAATGTAGCTATGCACCCTGTGCATCAGATACAAAGCTTTTGTATCCCTGAATCCAAAAGAGAGAAAACAGGGACATGACACAGTTATTGCACAGGGTGTGTTGTGGGGGGCAGGAGGCCTAGGGTGTCACAAAAGGTCGGTGAGTATATGTGAGTAAGAAAGGTAAGCAAGCAGGCTGAAACATGCAACTGTTGTGTGTGTGTGTGTCTGTAGCTGTCCTCCATGTGAAAGTAATGTGTGAGATTCTGCATGAACACAGCCAAGCTCAGTGTTAGCTCTATGTCTTGGTATATCACACAGGTGTGAGCCATGGATGGTACAGTTAGCAGTTCATCATTGTCACCTTGATCATGAGAACTGAGTCTGCCAGAAGTTGCACTGGCACCTCCATGCCTAAGGTCAGATACAGTGCTGCTACCTGAATGTGACTGATGTCTGCTGGATGTGCTCCCTTCAATGGAACAACCAGGACCACAACTCCATGGCATGCCATGTCTGAGTGTGGACAGTATTCTTGCTGACAGACCGGTGGAAGTACTGTCACTACTGGAGCCTGATCAGGCACAGCCACGTTGGCTATCAGCAGATCTTGTGGCTGACCTATGCCCATGAGGATGCTGCCCCCCTCCCAGCTGATGTTATATCACAGACACTGCTCATTTCATGACAGACACCCCTCATTCTAATGTGTCATTCATCAGATCCAGGGAATTGGCAACAAAGTGGAGGCAGTCACACGTGTCAGCCTGTGCCACATCTACAACCCAAAGCATTTGTTTGGAGTGTCTTTCTGATGTGCCTGTGTCTCCATGATTGCCCTAAACATACTTAGAGTGAGACAGGGAGAGACACCTGCACCAGGTGGAAGAGATACGGCAGGCCCCCTCTGAGCACTCCTATCAACTCTCCTGCGTGGCACCTCACCCGCACTTTGGCTATGGCTGGAGTCAACAGGCACCAAAGCCACAGTGACCATACTTCCCTGATCAGTGTTCTCATCATCCACCTGTCCAATATCTCTGGGCTCAGTGGTCTGTGTAGGTGTACGCCTACTGTCTGTGTCTAGGGAAAATGAAGGGGGTGGCTGGATGTTAACTTCTGTTTCAGATTCTAACTCTGCACCCCTCAACTGTACCTCAGTTTCATCACTATTATCAGTGTCTGCTAAGACACTGACATCAGGTGGCAGAGGGTCCAGACTCCCACTGTCATGATCAGCTGTGATAAAAAGGAAGAAACACATTCATACATTAATACCTGCACTACTATGATGCAATATATGTTAAACAACTATCAGTGCTACCACTATTACAGACAATGCAGCAATACACACAACAAATCTAAAATGACACATTATGATGTTTCTTTAAATTGATCTGCAATAGTGACATAAATTTATTTGACTTACCATCTGCAAGAGGCATATTTTGCGGATTCCTGATGGTCCTGAAATAAGTTAAGCAAGAGGTAAGGAGATCATCACATTTAACAGTAATACATGTACTCCTCTATATCTGCATTAACTATACATTCAACAAGAATGTGGCTGACAACTTCAAGCTAAGCTTATAACTGTAGCAATCTTCAACCCCCCACCTAAAAAAGACATGTGACACAAAAGTAACTTTTATTTCAATTGTTTTTGCTATACAGCAGTATTCAACTGGTCATATAACAAAGCCTACCTGGAAGCTCCTTTTAGGACTCAGAAGGAGTGGCGCCCATGTCAAGGATATGCAGTGGTCTACTTTGCTGTGAGTTCTCATGTTGGAAGATATTCACCAGGCACTCTTTACTGGGGCGTAAGAGATGGTTCTGTAAAAGACCCTCTCTGGTTACCCTTTGGTCTCAGGCAACTGCAGCTGCTCACCTCAGTGCAGTGGTAATCATGTCAGCAGCCCTGTGGTGTACCTGTTCATATGTCCAGCTGTGGCCACCCACTGAGTTGATGTCAGCAATGTGCTGGTATAATGGTAGCCTTCATTGCATATTGGACTGACCCCTTCCCAGCAACAATGCCCCATGTTGATGGAGATATTGTTTTCTGCTTCACAGAATGGGGGTCTCTGTCTCACTGACCTTGTTTGTGTCCTAAAAAACAACAGAATGATAATACACAAAAGTATCACATAACTACAAATTAACTGTTTAAAAATTAAACAGTAAAGGCAAGCAGTCAGTAGTGCCCACTTGAAAAATACAAAACAGTTTACAGATGTGAAATACTAACAACAGCAGGATGCAAAACAATGAGAGTAGTAAGAGCAACATATCCTTGCATATACCATAGCAGTTACTCAACTGTGCTCCCCTGCAAAAGAACAGTCCATTCTAGTTTTTGACATAACAGTAACTCTACTTTTCTCCCCACACATGCACAAAAGAACAGGCAAATTAACCATTTTGCTAAGAAAACATCTTTAAAATGCTAAAAGTGCTTTCAAAGGACCTGTCTCTGAAGATTTGTACATATTTATCACACAACATCCTATTTTCATGTATTATCAATCATGTGTACCACTGAAATAGCTTGACAAACATGGCCATGCCATCAGTAAACTTCTAATTAATGCATACAGAGAAAAGTAAAAATGCCTTTGATTCACATTATTCATTAATATATTCCAGCATATGCATCATGTAGGTAACAAAATGGGAGCATACCTCCTGGAGTTCAATGCACCTCTGTAAAGATATCTTTGGAAGATATTTGCTTTTGTGAAGTCCTGCAAATATGTAGCAAATGTCTTCATAATCACTTTGGCTGACTACACATTTGCCTTTTTATAATGTAGTATATTATTAATGGAGTGCATCTGTCTTAGCCTGTATTTCAGAGATGCTAATTACAGTATAAGCAGCTGAACTGCATGCTAATCAGCTAATCTGGTGGAGCTATTCAACAAATTATATGGCAACTATAGCCTCCATGCTGTTTTTTCTTGTGGATTTCAAAATTAGTGGTGTATAAACACAGAAAGTCTACACTTACATAATGTTAGGAGGTGCTGCTTAACTCCATTTGTATGTGCTACAGGCTGCAGGCAATTCTACTACTGCTGCTGCTGCCAGGAGTCCTAGGTTGAGATGGGGAAGAGTTTTCAGGCCACATTTAACTTATCACAGCATACATGACATAGACATTGTGGAGTGCTACAGGGTGGACAGGGACACACTACAGGAACTTTGCAACCTCTGCCGGCCTCAACTCAGAGACAGAGCCTTTACCTCCCCATGTCTTGGCTGTGTATTGCTTGCATCACAGTCATCCCTGAACTAACATTGCGGAAGCTGCTGCATTCACAAGGTAAATCCTGAACATGCACTGTATTGTATAATATTGTGGCATGTCCTTGTATTTCATTACTTGGTACAGTAAGCAAGTAATCTGTGGGAGATTTATACAGAAATTAAGAGTTATTTGACTTGTATTTGTCCATTAGAAAGTAATAGGCCTCAGGCATCAAAGATTCACGCATTTATAGCTCGCCAAAGTACTGATGATCACGGTATGCCCTCACTTTAGCACTATATGTTTGTAATGGGAAATCAAGACAGAGAGAAGTCAGAAAGTAATGAGACACATTGCAGTTTCCGACTTCACAACCCTCACAAGATTAAACAGGCGGGATGCAAAACAAGGAGAGTAACAAGAGCAACATGTCCTTGTTGATGCCATAACAGTAGCTCTGCCTGGGCCTCCAACCTTGAAAGAACAGTGTACCCTGGTATGTGCCATAACAGGAATTCACCTTTGCCCCCCCCCAAAAAAATGAGTAGTCTATGCTCATTTGTGCCATCCAACCTGCCCTTCATTTGATGGCAACTGCATATCATAATGTTCCCAGTTAATATCATAATACATTTTAAGTTGAATGAAATAGACCGGCTTACACACTGCATGTCTCTGAGTACTGGTCAGATAACTGGTGAATGCACAAGAAACACAGAAAGATAAGACAAAGCTGTATATTTGCAAGAAATAATCATAACAGGTTATGTGATCACAAAGTGCACTACATCCAAATATATTAAATATAATAAATGTACAAATAACAGTTTATGCCTGATATCAGTGTACATTCAGTTGCACTTGGGTGTGTGAGGATTTACTTCATTTTTTTGCTGCAAAGTTGTTTGCGTGGCAAAGATGGATAAGGCATTAATCCTGTTTACTGAAAGTGCATTGGAGTGAAAGTTGAGATCCAGACCTATGTAGACATATCTCATGTGTCATAACATTTTCTACTATGTATGTCACAGATTGATTTTCCTCATTTCAACTCTTTCTCAGTATTTTATTTTTTATTTATTTATTTATTTATTTTTGGATTGCTGTTTGCGTGATGTGCCACTTAGCACAAATGTGTTTGGCTATGGTCATGTGGTTTGCACTCAGAGCGGTAGTGCACAAACTGGTCGAATGGCCCACCCAATAAGCAGACAGGACTCAGACAGCCACAAATATAAACCAGATACATTCAATTATGACTGTTGGCCATCACACAAACACATAGCTTGGCAGTGTGCACCCTCAAGCACTGTGTTTGCATGATAGTAAGCAATGCACAACAGTTTCAAATGTTGCAAAACCAAAAAGTGTGCACTCTCAGTAAGCACGATACCTGCAATTAGTGGGAAAACATCATTCTACATTGGTCTTGATCTGTGGTAGACATGGCAGGTGTTCATGGTGAGGTTTTGAGATTCTGTGCTCAAAGATGGGGTGCCCAAAAGTCCAATGTTTTTGTTGGTCTCCTAGTGAATGCGCATTGGCCCAGACTTTTGCAGAGGAACTATTGTGGGTCATATTACAAGTCAGAGGCATGGCATAGACTTGCCTGTGTCTTGACTAGTGCTACCAGTATCCAACAATGTAGGAATCACTACAGAGACCTCTGGGTGACGAAGAAGGGATACCCTTGAATGTTGGATCAAGGACTGGGGGCAACCCACAGATATGTAAGTATCACTTACAGAGACTACTTGTAAGAGCTGAAAGCTGGATATAGTCAGGATTGGTATTCATAATGGTACTCTGTTCTTTTCTGTTTTTTCCAGAGCCATCACAGACCAAGAACTGAATGTGCAAACCCATGCCACTAGATTGACATGTATGCAAGAAGCATGCGATATCTATACATCTGAACAGTATTGTTACTTTAGGGTTCATATTACGTTATCGAAAGATAATGTAATCGAATGCTCAAAACATTGAAATGGCCACCTATCGAAGCTTTTATTGTGGGGGGCTGTGCCCCATACCCCCCCCCCACTAAATATGTATTCCAACTCCGAGATCGCACTACAGTGAGGAAAGGGCAAATATCCTAATCTTCACTGTACTGTCATCCCACAATGCGATCTTTGAAATGCAGTCATTTCGAAGTTCTGAGCAATGGATTATGTTATCTTTTGATAACGTAATAGGAACCCATTATTTAGCATTAAAAGTAAAGACACCTTTATTGGATTATTATGCAGTTGTAGTAAATTGAGCATTTATCTGTAAACTGTAACAGGAAAGTATGCAGTACAAAAGAATAGTTCAGTATTAGAGAGTAGTCAGAGGTTGTGGGTTCAAAAACCACACTTCCCAAATATACAATACTGTTAAGTTTTCATCAATACAGCCATGTAACATCAGAGCTCTAAAGCAGTGGGACCAGTGGCCTGCTGTAAATGGAAATCAGTGTAATTGGAACATGCATATGTGCAATATATGCACACATAAAGGATTGCTTGCTGTAATCTATAGTATAATGTGCATCTGTTATAAGCTGGGTAGTCTTAAGAGTAAAAAAGTTATTTGTTAGGAGTCAGTAGTCTTAAAATTAAAGGTAACAGAATATAGTCAAATAATTTCATCAATGCATTGTATGTCACATATGAAGTTGCTAATGGTCTCTCTTGTTTTTCTCTCACCCCAACCTTTATCTTCTCTCTCTCTCGCTCTCTTTTTTTATTTTTTTATTTTTGTTTTTTTCCCACTGCAAGTTAGACCTGCCCCACAGGATTCACCTGCCGCCACTCCACCAACTATGCCACCAAGGCACAGAATGTCTGGAACTCAACTTGGTAGCACCTCCTCTGCTGCCTCTGCACTACTTAGCCACTCAGGTAGTTCTGTCCTTCAGGAAGGGAAGTGGTTCCCTCTGGGAGCAGTTGCAGAGATGGTGATTTTATCACCTGCCATGAACTGCCAGTGTTGGTGTGTAGGATTGTGTGCCACACAGTTGGTGTATACCTCACCAGATAGAGACACTGCTCTCCATCATTGTGTGGAATAACACAAGGAGACACAGAGATCAGACACTGAAGTCATTGGTGCAGTAAGGTGACATTGATGACAGTCCAGGGGTGATGACTCTATTCTCACTGTCACCCAGCTTGACATCTATGGGTTCGTGATGCACTCACCCTCACCCCAACCATGCTGTTCATCCACCTCTTGTGTCCTTCACTGTCCCTGTGTCTTCTCTTTTATGTCCTGTCTGTCCATGATTGCTTCCTCACCTACCCAATATGTCTGACTTAGACATACTTATGTGCCCTCCCCAACATGCATCTCTCTCTCAAAAAAAGGGGGGCATATGTCCCCAAAAAATGTCCCATACCTAGCTCTCCATTTTGCAAGTGTCATCGTGACACACTTGATTTGGTCCAATTGGCTACACAATATTATTGTGTTGTAATCAACCCTCTCTCTGGGGTTGACACTGCAAACTCAGCTAATATTCTGCACATCTGAATTTTTTTTTACTGCTGAAGAAATGGATAGTTGTGGTTCTTTCCTACATCCCTCCTGCACATTCCTGCCCTCCTTTCACTTTGTCCTCCCCCCTGCTTGCTCCCCATTTCACCACTTTCCTATCTTTCTCATTTCTTTTCTTTAAAACATAATTGCTGGATGGAGCACTTCATCCTCTAACACACACCTATGGCAAAAAGCAATTATAAGTGTTATATACAGCTATATTGGAAACTAGTACCACCTAACCATATTTTCTAGAATCCATACCAGCTATCACACTTCAGAATTTGGATTTACATGTAAAAGTATTTGAAACTGTTACATACAGTTAGACTCAAACACAGTACCATCTGACCTTAAAAATGAATGGATGAATGCATTAACAGATGAGGCTACAGACCGAGTTGTGTAGCAGGTATATTTTAGAGACTGAATAGCAAATTGCAGGCATAATTGCTGTTGCATACACTTACTATTTAACTGACACTCTGGCTGCAGGTATTAATTCACTTAATGCAGTAATACATTCCTTTTTGGTATCAGATGGTACTGGTTCAGCATACAGATGTAGCTAATACAGTGATCTACGTTTGTGTTAGTGCTGCTTAACAATGTTGCACAATGTGCACCATAGTGATCCATAACGCACTAATACTTTATAAAACTAAATGGGTATCAAGCAATAATGCTTCATACAAAATTAATGGTGCAGACATGACATTGTTGATATAGGGAGCAAGCAAAGGGGAGTACAAAGGGAAATCTTTGCTAAACTGTGTCAGTTACTCTTGGTTGTATAAAATACATCTCATACCTAACTAACTCTGTGGCAGCATGTGTTAATGCATTGTTGTTGGAGGCAGATATTACTGGATTCGAATATCAGTATAAGTAAAAAATTTACAAGTGTGTATGATACTTTAAATACATTTACTTACATTGCTGCCATTCACTGTTGCTTCTTGTTGGTACATGATATGCACCATCACACAATAATTATTTAAAGGAAAGAAATGGGGAAGATATGAAAATGGTGATATGGGGAGCAAGCAGGGGAGAAAAACAAAGTGAAATGAGACAAGAATGTGCAGGAGGGGTGTAAACACCATAATGATCCATTTCTTCAACAATAAAACATGATCATATATGCAAAATAGCTGAATTTGGACTGTCACCTCCAGAGAGAGGGGTGACCACAACACAATCATCTTGTATAGCCAATTGGACCAAATCAAGTGTGTCATAAAGACTTGTGTGCAAAATGGAGAGTTATGTATGGGACGATGTTTTTTTTTTTTGTAAGGAGAGAAGAATGTTAGGGAAGAGATGTAGGAATGTTTGGGTGAGGAAAGTGGGGTAGGTGAGGATGCAATTACAGACAGACAAGACAGACAAAACAAGAGATAGGGACGGTGAAGGACACAAGAGGTGGGTGAACACCATGGTTAGGGAGAGGGTGGGGAAATTGAGGTCCCATACACATCAAGCTGGGTGACAGAGAGAATCAAGTCTTCACCCAGTGGACTGCCATCACTGTCACCTCACTGTGTCTCTGGCTACAGTGCCTGACATATGCATCTCCTACTAGCATTCTGAGAGCAGGCACTCCATCTGGTGTGGGCATGTGACCACAGAGCAGCGCACAATCCTACACACCATCCCTGGCAGTTTTTCTCTGGTGCTAAAGTCAGCACCTCTGCCACTGCACCTGGAAGGAGCCACATACCTGTCCTGTGTAGCAGAACTACCTGAGGGGCCAGGTAGTGCGGGGGCAGCAGTGGGGGTGCTGCCAGTTTGAGCAACAGAAATGCGGGGAAGCAGTGCTATAGCTGGTGGAGTGGGGTCAGGAGGATCCTGTGGCACAGACCTACCTTGCTGTGCTGAGGGGGAAAATAACAACAAATAAAAAAAAGATAGAAGATAAGGGTTTGGGTGAGAGAAAAAAAGGCAGAAATTCGTAACTTCATATGTGACATACAAAACATTGATACAGTTATTTGACTCTATTCTTTTACCTTTACTTTTAACACTGCAAATTCCTAACTCATTTCTTTATTACTTTTAAGACTACCCTGTTCATAACAGAGGCACACTGTAGTACAGATTGCAGTCAGCTATCCTTGATATGTGCATATATTACACATATATGTGTTCCAATTATACTGATTACAGTTTACCACAGGCCATTTATGCCACTGGTATAGAGGTCTAAAGTTGCATTGCAATAATGATGAAAATCTAACAGTATTGTATATTTGGGAAGTGTGGTTTTTGAAGTCATAACCGCTGAGTACTGTCTAATATTGTACTGTTATTTTGTCATACAGACTACTGCATGCATGCATACTTTCCTTTTACAGTTTAGAGATGCATGCTCACTGTTATTTGAGAATATTGAACTGTCACTTTGTGCTACAGACTAAGGCATGCATACTTTCTTTTACAGTTGAGATATGCACGGTCAATTTGATACAAAGTACAGTTGTGTACACTTATCATAAATGTAGATGTTCAAGTGTATTCACTGTTGCAATCATTACATTTGGGTAATCTGCTATATATATATACATGTAATTTAGAACACAAAAAATATACCTCCAAATAAAAGCAAATACAACAAAAAGGCTTTTGAGCATACTAAAAGAAAGAAGAGGTATAAAAAGAGAAAAGTAGGGTGCTGGCAGATGAGTAACCAGGGCTGCAACAGTGAATACACTCGAACATCTACATTTATGGTAAGTGTACACAACTGTACTTTGTTCTTCGTGTTTCACTGTTGCAGTCATTACATTTGGGTAGAATCTCAAAGCTATACTTGGGAGGATGGAATTATACAGCATTAGGAGCAGCTATAAGGCCCTACAGGACGGCAGTGGCAAAGCCTGCTCTGGATTTAGAGAAGAGAGGTAAATGGTAATGTATGGTGAATGTATGAACTGAGGTCCAGGTAGCAGCTTCTAGAATGTCTCTTGTAGGAACCCCTCTGAGAAAGGCTGCAGAAGTAGATGCAGCCCTGATGGAATGGGATCTGATCCCCTTGGGAACAGGTTTACCATGATACATGTAGCAGAAACTAATACATTGGCTTATCCATTTTGAAATAGTCTGCTTAGAAATAGCCTTTCCCTCTGCCCCTGCAGCAAATGCCACCAGTAGTTGCTCAAATTTTATTAGAGATTGTGTCCTGTTTAAGTAGAATCTTAGTTGTCTGTGTACATCCAATGAATGCAGAATCCACTCCCCCTTGTAATGTGGATTTGGGAAAAAAGTTGACAGATGAATGGTCTGATTAAGAGCCACACTAGATACCACTTTAGGCATAAAGGATGGATTGGTCCTGAGCGACTTCCTGTCCGGGTAGAAAATAATAAAAGGCTCCACTACCATGAGATCCTGTAGTTCTGAAATCCTTCTAGCTGAAGTGACTGCTAAAAGAAAATCTGTCTTCCAAGAGAGAAATTTTATGCTGCAGTAGCAGCTGGCTCAAAAGGAGGTAGGGTAAGCTTTTCCAACACAAAATTGAGGTCCCATGCCAGAGTTGGTGCTCTCCTGGGAGGTCTTAAATTTTTGGCCCCTCTGAGATACTGTTTTAGCAGGGGATGTGAAAAGAGGGGAGGCTCTGTGTTGTAATGAGCTGAAATGGTAGAGGCATGGATTTTTATGGAAGAGAAAGATAGGCCCTTATGAAGCATTTCATTTAAATATTTCAGAATCTGAGGAATATTGGGCATTGCTGTGCTTATTCCTTGTGCCTGGTTCCAGGCACATAATCTTTTCCATTTATCAGCATAAGATTTTCTAGTACTATGCCTTCTAGCCTCCAAAATGACATCCATCACAGGTTTGCTGAGAGATGTAACTGGTGAAATTAGTTGATAAGCCATGCTGCAAGATTCAGAGTTTGGAGCTGAGTGTGCAGAATTTGATAGTTCTGCTGAGACAGTAGATAAGGTGTCTGAGGCAGGTACCACAGAGGAAGGTGTGACATATTGTGTAGGAGTGGGTACCAGTGTTGGTGAGGCCAGTCTAGAGCAATCAAAATCATTTTTTGTTTTTTCCTGTCTGACTTTTAGTAATAAAAGCCAAGTGAAAGCACTCCAATTACACCAAGAAATCCAACAAGAGTGCAGCGAGCCAAAACAGGAAACCCGAAGATTAAATCCACTCAATTTATTGTCAACAGTACTAAAAAGCATTAACGCTTTTAAATAACACAGCAAATACGCATGTTCATCCTCAATACTTGGACTTCATCAGATACATAAAATTAAGACCATACATCCCTTAAATACCTAAGTTAAAATCAATTAACCAATGACATGTTAATAAAACATTTAAATGGGCAAACCAGTGTACTCTCTAGGCTCATAAATATTCATGATTCAATATTTAATATATTCCCTTACTACTCAATGCTTCTCTATTTGATGAATTGAATTAAAAAGCTTAAATAAATATACCATATACATGTATATATTACCTTTCATTTGTAAATAAATAAATAAATACATAAAAAGCATCAATAAAATATATTTATGCATAAATAAAACAACTGCATATAAAATCTCCTAGTGGTTGGCTCCCTCTAGTGTCAAAATTTATGATTACCATTAGATTCTATTAGCTCTTAGTTTTAACAATGGTAATATTGTTAAAAAATCATTAAGACCTGTTTTTTTCCCCGCATCCAGGGTAACTTGCCACCATAATTCTTTACTTTCTAAAATATCCTCCCAGGGACCCCCTCTAATGTCTTGCTTAGTTTGTTCCAATACAAAAACTTGAAAATTATATCCTGTACAACCTCTAGAATGTTTATAAAGTGCATTAGTGTCTTTCGCTTTGGAGATATCGTAGGTATGTTCGTATATTCTTTTTCTTAATGTTCTTTCGGTTTTACCTACATAAAATTATTGACAGTTTTGGCATACCACAAGGTATACCACACCTCTAGTATCACAACTATAAAGACCCCTACTTCTAATCCATCTCATCCTACTTTCCAAATAAATTTCACCCTTGTTTATGATATAGGGGCATTGGTTGCATCTTCCACATTTATATGTCCCTGTTCATCTATTTCCTGTTGGTATTAAATTAATACCTGACCTTTCCAAAATTTTCCATATACTCTGGGAATTTTTATATATCACCTTTGGACTTATTTTAGATATTTCCTCAATATCTGTGAGTGATAATAATTTATCCCATTCCCTCTGTAGTATATCCCTCACCTTATAATTAGTAGAATTAAATTCTACCACTAAACCTCTTTGAAACCCATCTGATGGATTTTCATTTTTATATCCTTCCTCTTGGATATTCTTATTATACCCCATACCTTTAATAGGTTTAAACCTATCTAGTCTACCTTTTTCCACTTCATTCCTTATTTTATCTACAAAAATTTGGGGGTAACCTCTATCTAAAAACATTTTCTCTAACAAATCACATTCTTTTAAAAAATCTGTATCCAAGCTAGTCATTCTAGAGCCCCTAACAAATTGCCCCTTTACTATATTTATTTTACAATGTAGGGGATGGGCACTTTCATAATGTAGGAAAGAATTACAAAAAGTACTTTTCCTAAACACTTTAGTTTCATATTTTTGATTAGTTTTGTATATCTCCACATCTAAGTACTGTAAATTATCAGGGGTAACATTATAAGTAAACCTTAAGAAGTTAGTGGTTTTATTTAAGTAGTCCATAAATTCTAAAAATTTGTCCTGTCCACCAGTCCAGAGGATAACTATGTCATCCAAAAATCTTCGCTATAATATCCAGTATTCTTGAAATGTAGAATTTAAAATAAATTTCTCCTCCCATTTGGATAACACTATATTTGCATATGTGGGGGCACATGCTGCCCCCATAGAGACACCTTGAATTTGCTGAAAGAATTCACCATCGAATATAAGAAAATTATACTTCAAGATTGTCTCCATAAGAGCTACAATTGCTATTTGTTCGTTCTGTGTCAATACTTTATCTTGAAAAATGGTTTCTTCAAACATTTCCATACCTTTATGGTATGGTATACTTGAGAACACAAATCTACTATATCAATAGTGATAAACAATAAATCATCTCTGTAAAGCTCAGGTGTAAGTTCCTTTAATAAATCCCAAGAATCTTTAAGAATGGTTCTATTATTTACCCATATATGCTTAGTTTTTAAATCCACATATTTTGCCAATGGTAATGTTTTAGAATCATCCGCAGACACAATTGGCCTGAGGGGTGGGTCAATAGGATTTTTATGGATTTTTGGAATGCCAAAAATAGAAGCTATTCTCGGCTTAACTACATATAAAAAAATTTAAAGGTAGTATTATCTATAACTTTTTCATATATCAAATCTTGTAATAGTATATCTATTTGTTGATAAGCCATATTCACTTCATTCCTAGAAACACATGTATATTTCTTTTCATCCCTTAATATTGAATTCATTTTTCCTTCATAATATATATTCTCCATAATCACAATTCCCCCTCCCTTGTCTGGTTTCATAATTCTAACTTGGTGATTATTTCTTAACTCATTTAATACCTCATTTTCTTCCTTACTAAGATTAAAAATATGTTTATTTTTGTTTTTGTCCTGTAATTTTCTAACTTCGTTCTCTAGTATTGCTTCAAAATTCTTCAATTGGGGATGTAAAGGTGGATTGAAAGTAAATTTCCTTACTAATTCTGGATCTACCCTATTATTTTTCTTAAAATTATTTCTAGAGACTAAAACTTCCAAATTAATTTTTCTCACAAATAATTTAATATCCAGTAAGGTCATAGTAGGATCTCCTTTATTGAAGGGTATGAATTTTAACCCTTTGCTAAGCAGTCTAAAGTGTTCTTTAGTAAGTGGCATACTACTGAAATTATAAATAGAAAATCCCTGATAAGTGTTTTTGAAACTTTCCACAGCAATTTCTTCTTCTTTGCCACATATCTTATTGGAAGAAGGGGTAAAACTATCTAATATCTATTTACTTACAAATGAAAGGTAATATAGAGATGTATATGGTATATTTATTTAAGCTTTTTAATTCAATTCATCAAATAGAGAAGCATTGAGTAGTAAGGGAATATATTAAATATTGAATCATGAATATTTATGAGCCTAGAGAGTACACTGGTTTGCCCATTTAAATGTTTTATTAACATGTCATTGGTTAATTGGTTTTAACTTAGGTATTTAAGGGATGTATGGTCTTAATTTTATGTATCTGATGAAGTCCAAGTATTGAGGACGAAAACACGTATTTGCTGCCTTATTTAAAAGCGTTAATGCTTTTTAGTACTGTTGACAATAAATTGAGTGGATTTAATCTTCGGGTTTCCTGTTTTGGCTCGCTGCACTCTTGTTGGATTTCTTGACTTTTAGTAATACCTTGGAGAGCAAAGGCAGAGGGGGAAAGGCATAGACTGATAGGTTTTTCCAGCTGAAGGACAGAGCATCCACTTTCCAAGATTTTTTTGTGATGGATTCTTGTGCAGAATTTGTCCAACTGATAGTTTCGGGGTGAGGCAAAAAGATCTATGTCTGGGCTCCCCCATTTGCGTGTCAATATGCTGAAGATTTGTGGATCCAGTTTCCATTCGTGTGGGTCCATAAGATTTCTGCTTAGTTCATCTGCCAGAGTATTTTGCTTTCCTGGCAGGAATTGAGCTTGTAGATGTATTTGATAAGTCAAGGCTGTGTTCCACAAAGCCATGGCTAGTCTGCAAAGGGTAGGAATATCACATGACTGTGGTGTTGTCCGGCTTTATCAGTAGTTGTCCTGGATGAAGAAAGTCCTTGAAGACTGTCAGAGTATTCTGTACAGCTAGCATCTCTTTCTGATTGATATGCAGGTGCATTGGATTTGGGCTCCATTCGACCTGAATGCATCTCCGTGCCAGATGCACCCCCCAAGCATAATCTGATGCATCTGTAGTCAGGGTTTGGGTGGCAGGGGGTGGAATGAATGACAGTCCCTTGTTTAGGTGACAAGCCTCTGCCCACCATAGGAACTCTTGCTGCAGGCAAGGAATGATAAGAATCATTGTTTCCAGGCTGTGACAATGTTGACTCCATAAGCTTTTTAGGTACCACTGAAGTTTCCTCATATGAAGTCTTGCATATGGAATTAATAGAATGCAGGAAGCCATGAACCCCAAGGCCTGCAGAATTTGTCTTAAAGATAAATGGGTTTTTGTGGCTACTTGTTTGAAGTAAGTCATCAATTGGATTTGTTTTTCTGGAGTGAGCTAAGTCATCTGGGCAGTTGTATTCAAGCTTGCACCCAGGAAGGTAATTATTTGAGAGGGTACCAGTTGTGATTTCTTTTCGTTTATGGTGTACCCTAGGCAAGTTAGAAGCCTTTTTACAAATGCCAGATGCTGTAGAAGAGTGTCCTTGTTTTCTGCCTGAATTAGACAATTGTCCAGATAAGGATACATTTGAATGTTTCTTTGTCTGAAAAATGCAATTACTAGTGCCAGACAATTTGTGAAGACCCTGGGCACAGTAGATAAGCCAAAGGGCAGTGCAGAGAACTGGTAATGCAAATAGCCTGCTTTGAAGTGGAGGTATCTTCTGCAAGATTCCTTGATTGGGATATGCAGGTAAGACTCTTTTAAGTCTAGAGTTACTAACCAAGCATCCTTGCCTAGCATAGGCAGTAACTGTTGTAGAGTCAGCATCTTGAATTTTGGAATGTCCAGGAATGTATTTAGAATGGATAAGTCCAGAATTGGACACCATGATTTGTCTTTTCTGGGTACCAGGAAAAGCCTTGAATAAAAACCTTGTCCCTTTTCCTTTTCTGGTACTGGTTGAATAGCCCCCATATTCATGAGGGACATAACTTGCTTCTGGGCCTCTGCCCACTGATTTGGAGGCAGATCTGGCCATCCGTTTGGGATTGGCAATGTGTGGAAATGAAATCTGTATCCCTGGGATACTATATTTAAAACCCACTTGTCCTGGGTAATTAGATGCCAATTTTGTGCATGAAGTGCTAGTTTTCCCCCCCAAAGGGGCTGCCAAAAGATAAGTGCTTGGAGATGGCAGAAGAAAGTCATTGAGACTGTTTACCATAGGGAGGTGCCTTGCTACTTCCAGATATGTAGGTGGAGGGACCCCTTTGTTTTGTTCTGTAAGTTCCTTGTGAATGAAACCTGGAGCCTATGGAGTGTCTGGGTCTGAGCGGCTCTGGTGGGTACTGGAAAGGACCAATTCTTAGTAAGCCATTGCCTACTGAACCTGGGTGGCTGCACTTGTAGGAAATCTTTTACAGTTTGCATAGATTTAGCTTTGTCTTCCATCTTTTTCAAAACTTCTTCTGCCTTATTACCAAATAGACTGTCCTGTTGTAAAGGAGCATCCAACAATTTTGCTTTAACATGATCAGGCAGATTTTGCTCCTTGAGCCAAGCATGCTTTCTTATCACAGATCCAGTTACAGCGGCCCTGCAAGAGGCCTCCAAGGAAGCAAAACCACATTGCAAAGTATGCTTTCCAACTTGTTCAGCTGAATGCAATAAATCCTGTAACTCTTTATTTTCCACACAGTCAGAAATCAACATAATTTTCTTTTTAAGTAAGCCCATGACATGTTGCTGATATTTAAGCATATGAAATAACAGTTTAAAGCCCTGATTGCCAAGGTTGCAGACGTGTAAACCTTCTTACTCCATCTATCCAGCGCCCTAGAGTCTCTATCAAAAGGGGTAGGATTTTTAGCAGTAGAAGCCTTAACACTCTTGGGACCCTGAGAGATGGTTTCAGGGTCAGCAGTAGGGTTTTTAAAAAGGAATTTGTGGTAGTCAGGAACCCTGTAATATCTGTCTGGCTTACTAGGAGCCGGAGGCAGGGAATCAGGAGCTATGCTGGATTCTGAGAAAACATCAACAATGTCTAGAACAGGAGGTATAGCCAAAGGCCTATGCTGAGGAAGAAGAAGGAAATCCCTAAGCCCCTTTTTAGATTGTGAAAAATCCTGACACTCCCAATGAAAATGTTCCCTTAAGGTATGCAAAGTTTCTCCAAAAGAAAAATCCTCAGGAGGAGAAGCAGAAGGGATGGATTCTTCTGCATCAGAGTCCTCATAAGGTGGAATAGATAATTCCTAATCAGAAGAGGAATCAGAAGAAATGGAAACCTGAACTGAAGAATCATAATCAGTGCCTTGCCTAGGCCTCTTAGCAGGAGGGAGTTGTGAACCCCTGATCAAGGTAATTAAATCCTCAGCCATTTTGATCATTTGTTTTTTAGGCATTGGGGCCTGTGCACATGGCCCAAGCATCGTTTTTTTAGACATAGAAGTTGATTTTGGCCTAGGTTTTGAAGATGGCATTGGTTTAATATACAAATCTTTAGGCCTGAAAACACCCTCAGAAGCCGGTGCCTGCTCAGCAGCTCCAGACCCATTTAAGGTAGGGACATCCACGGGTTCAGTACTTAAAGTGTCTTGCGGCATACTGGACTCCGAATGGGTCTCAGTAGAGGCCTGCGAATCAAAAGTAGCGGGCATCAGGGGCTGAAAAGTGCCTCACTGAGAACATGTGAACCGGCGACTGGCTTAGGAGAAGCTTCATCATCGGTTTTGGACCTAGACAGTCTGTCTCTGTCTTTTTCTTTGCATTTTTTGTGTATTCCGGTAGTTGGATTGCTAACCGACGACATTTCTGGATAGTTAAATCTTGAGCCAAAACATTTAGATAAAAAATATACCAACACTTAATAGTGCATTGGTTAAATTTAGCATAAAACCGACAGCAAGGCATATTGTGGTCAGGGCCTAGGCAAGGAATACAGTACAAATGAAAATCCTTATGAGGTATTTGCTACCCACAAGTAATACAATTATTAACTTTTACTGACATCGGTAAGAAGCAAGAAAAAGATTCCCCATTGGGGTACTTAGCTTTATGTTGAAGACTTTGGTTCTGAAACTCGAAAACGAAAATTTCAGGAGTCGGCTGACTGGCACTTATGAACTGCTTCTGCTTCGGGCACCACACGGCAAGAAAGACTGATGAAAATGGTGTCGGCTGCATGTTTTATACCCATGACAACCTGACATCATGGAATAAGGGACAGCAACCGACGCAGGACCCAAGACTTTGTTAATCAGGCTGACTGAGGGCAACCTGCCAACAGATTACCCAAATGTAATGACTGCAACAGTGAAAAATGAAGAACATCTGTATTAAATACCAACTGAGCCACCCTTAACTTTTAATGCTACTACATTACTATTAAAATTATTATTATTATTATTAGTAATAGTAGTATCATTATTATTATTAGTATTATTATTAAATTACTATTTAGAACAGTATTGTTCTGATGTATAGATACCACATGCTTCTTGCATCCTTAACAAATGTGTGGCATGGGACCTCACATTCAAAGCTCACTCCATGGCAGTAGTGGAAAAAAACAGAACAGAATATCATTATGAATACCCGTCTTGACTATATCCAACTTTTATCTCTTACAGTTACTCAGTGAAATTGATACATACACATCTGTGGGATGTCCTCTGTACTAAATTCTCTGATCCAATGGTCCAGGGTATCCCGCTTCCTCCTCCAGAGGTCATCAAATAATGTCCGCATTGTTCAACAGTATAGAAATACCCGTAACACTGGTCAAAGCCCTGGAAATACTATTCTAGTCTTCAGACTTGTATTTTGAGCCAGAATAGTCACACTGCAGCAGCTGGGGCCCATGCTCCTTAACTAAGAGTCCAATAAAGACTTTGAACTCCTGAGCACCCCACCTCTGAGCTCAGAGGTGCACTCTCTCACCAGCAACACCAGACATGTCTACCATAGCTCAAGCTCAATGTAGAATGAGCATTTCTGAAAATTGTATTTTGTATCCTGATGTTTTCCCACCAAATGCACATATGGCACTTACTGATAGGTGCACTTTTTGATTTTGCAACATTTAAAAAAGTTGTGCATCACTTACCATTGCATAAACACAGTAGTCAAGGTTACGTACTGCTGGGCAACATATTTACTCCATTGTAAGCAATGTGCAACAGTGGCAAACAATGCTATTTCAACTGTATTTGGTATACAGGCACTTGTGTAAATGTACTAGTCAAAATGGACCATGTCTACAGTTGTCCTACACTTAACAGCTGTTGCCACAAGAAGGTTATGAAAATAGTTGTGTATGTTGCACTTCATTTCTATAATCTGCAGTGTCACAACCATAAAACAAAATTTGCACACTCTGTACTCGACCCTTGGACCATCTGCACTCCACACTGACACTTAACACCTGCTGCCACAGGATTAGTGACATGATATTGCCTATCTTAGTATTCATTGCAAAATTCTCACTGTTAATGACAGTCCAAAGCCACTTACCATGTTTGCGTGATGGCCAACAGTATTAGTTGAATGCATCCGGTTTATGTTTGTGACTGTCTAGGTCCTGTCTGCAATCTGGGTGGTCCATTCATGCAGTTTGTGTACTCCTGTGCTTTGCAGAAACCAGGTGAGTACAGCCAAACATGTTTGTGCTAAGCAGTGCACTGCACAAACACTGCCCCCCCCCAAAAAAAAAAATGCTGACAGTTGAAATGAGTAAAACAATCTATGGCAGTCCCCCAAACATTTTTTATTGAAGAAAACTCAAGTCAGGTAAAAGCAATTGCCATGCTATATGACAACCCACTTTCTGGGTCAGAAGCCTTACATGGAAATGCTACTCATATCATACCTCCCAGCTGTCCAGATTTTCTCAGAATGTCCAAATGTTTGAATCATATTTTGGGCTGTTTTTTGAAAAATTTGTGTTTTTTCTGGAAAATCACTGAATGACATACATTTGAGTTTCAAACTTCATAACCTTCAGAAAACGCATTCTAACACAAATCCTATTATTCTAGCTACTTTCTAAGTTTATAAGAACAATATTATAAATCTATCCCTATTTTTGGGGCCTTTGTTCCCCCATTATTTTAGTCTTTGTCCAGATTTCTTGCACTAAAAGGTTGGGAGGTACATTCTGCATTCATACTAGAGGTTTTATGGCCAGCAACACTGGTACAAGCTGCAAAACCATGCTTATACGTGCTGTGCTTCATTAATATGCATGGCATGATGCCGCACGATGAGCAATATCGCGTATGGGAAAACACTCCCTGTAGGCTCTGCATGAAACTTGCATGGAGTTTGTCATATCCTGGGGATTCTTTCTTGTGTACATTACTTCAGTCAACTGTGTGATTGACTTAGCAGGGTGTATGCAAAAACTGAAGAAGGAAATTCATTCAGAGCTTCTTAGTTTTTATTAGACCCTTTAAAAAGAATTAAAAAAAGGCAAAAGTTTATTAATTTATTAAAGTGTGAGTCAAATGACAGATTATCAGATAGCATTAACTCCTAAATCTCATTTCCAAATTAAATATATTCAAATATCCTTAATGAAAAATGAAAAGTCACTGTACTTTATAACAGCTGGGTAAAATATATCACTTATCAGTATTAATTGGAATGTAATTTTTAGCACTCAAATGTGAATGTTAATTTATAAGAATTTATAATGTTAATAAATTAATTGAAGATATTTGTGTTAAACCTGATAATCTTCACTAAATGTATAAATAAATTCTTATATATCAGTTAGCAGGTGTAGTAGTCATGACATACTTAAAAAAATGAAACCAAGTTGTATTGCACCCGATCACATGCTTCTGCTTTTATACTGCACTTAAATCATAATTAATTTCCATTAGCAATAGCATGAACATGTCACCCTATTTACTTTAGTACCTTCCTTATGTTTAACTCTTCAACAAATGCATTGTGAGTCAATGCCTCAAAATCCTTTGTCCTCTGTGCATATTTAAAATCCACCAAAACTATACTATCGTTTGCATGAGTTATTGTATAATAAAATAAGTTGAACTTCAATAATGCCTGATCTACCAGTAATAAAATCATGTTTATAAAGATATGCGTTTAACAGGAATAACATCCATCTTTATGTTTATGGACCAATATGTATTGCATAGCTATAGAAAAAAAAACACCAGAATTTGGAAAAACATGTCCTCATTATTTTGGCCTCCATTAGAAAATGGAATGATGAATGATTCTTTTCATTATGAAGAAACAAACCCTTCACTTAAGAATGAAATAAAGAGATTAACTAAAGGAACCCATTAGTATTCATTATACTAATTGTTTTATCTAAAACAAGGCATGTCCAGAATGTTGAATTTATTTTTGTTCAAACCATGCTGCTTTCAATTTTTCCACTTTTTAACATTTAGTGATAAAAAGCTTGGTATATAATTTAGTGAACAAAAGGATTTTAAAGAGCTATTGTTTATTGGGCAGAAAGAAATATATCATTCACATACGTTATTGGGCCCATTTTTATTACTTGGATGATTTAGGGCTTGTCACTATTTGTCAATAGTGTCGTGTGTAGGCCTTGTAACTGTTGTGTACCTTGCCAAGTATAGTAAGCAATGAATTCATTTTGTGTCTTTAAATCTCTCTTTCATCACATTATACCAATTATTATGCAGTCAGTGTGAAGAAATGTTTCTTTTCATGGAGTTAATTTTCTCAGTGTCTAAAATAATTAATTAATGGTTCACTACATAAAGATTTATTATTGCATTTATTAATGATGTAATATATAAGTGATGCATCATTTGACCCAAAGACATCATTTTAGAAAACATGTAACAGTATTGACTATTTCACATGATTAAGAGGCATCTAAAATCAATATTTTACTTTCAGGTCATGCTGGCTGCATGAAATGGTTTGATCATAATATTTTCTTGTGTCAGGAGCCAGTATTGTTTTTAGCATATCTCTGTAGCTTTGGATCATGGTCTTTCTGTCTGCATTGACCATATGGATTTCTTCAATCCTTTCGCTATGATTTCTCATGGGTTATAATTATGTAAATTAACTTCACTGAGAATTGTAGCTTACATTTTAAACTTGATAAATAAGCGACTATGCAAAATAATTTAGCAATAAAACAAAAGGGTCATACGCTACTTAAAACTGCTAAGTCTGGTCTCTCAGGCTTTCCTTCTTATTCTTCTACTTTATAATTTGTTTACGATGAACTTTCAGATGAATAATGATCAGTTGCATTAAACATGAAGATACTTTAAACATTTCTGCTATATTTATTAATTCATGCAAAATAAGTCACTATGAGAATATGCATGCTCATTGTGAGAAATGTTAAATAAAGCACTTAGCTTTAAATAAGAGATTTACTTGCAGTCTCAGATCTGAACTATTATGTCTAAATCATTCTAAAAAGGATTTGCTTTTATCAACAGATCACTGACCATTACAATAGTACCTGGTGTTATGGAAGAAGGGAGAAGGAGAAAGACAAAGCCAGTTAGCTAATAATAATGGCAGAGGAAGTCATGGAAAGAATCCTGAGTGTAAGGCCAATTGTTTCTGAGACAACAACAGTCTGCAGCAGTGCAAGTATGGCTAGATACGGCTGTCAAATAATTCTGCTCGTGTTTTATGAACATATTTTAGTAGAATCTGACATAGTTGACTTGCACTTTAGTAAGATCCTTGTCAAAGTATTGCACAAGAGACTACTAGGAAAACTGAAGGGTTTGTGTACAAGATCGAAAGTAAGGAATCTGTTTGCTGCATGGTTAAATGGACGATCACAAGAATATGTTGAGACAATAATGTGAGAAATAAGGGCAGTGAAAATTGGAGTACCATAGGAGTCAGAATTTAGGTCCAGTACTACTGTCCAGGAAGGGATAAAGCCCTGACTGCAGCCAAGGTGACCCAAGTTTGATTAGTGACTATGGTGCTTGATTGCACAGGCACATGCTGGAAGGATGGTGAGTGGGGTGTGTGGAGAGGATTGATCCTGGTTATTCCATGCTATCACTCTCAGATTCATAGGCGGTTTCTATGCTTGCAGTCCAGAGAAGCATTGAGAAGCCAAACCCAAATTCCAAGTTGCCCCCAGCCAGTCTTTTTAAGTGACTTGCTAAAGGTCATAGGCAAATGAGGGCCGAGGTAAACAAACCCTAATCAAACCCTGTACCACAGGAAATACACCTCACAGCCTTAATCCTCTGTTCCAACTTTCAGACTCTTGTCCTGATCACATGTAGAGGAGAGTATTTTTGTGGAAAGAAAAAACCTGGTGCAAATATAACACGGGCTGAATGCCTAAGCTGGTAGCTCTTATCAGCTGTGTGAAGAAACACACGCTATAAGTACGGTAAGGAAACATAGATGCCAAAGTAACCACCCATAGGGAGGGGTTATGTCATTCATGAAAAATATTCTCATTGGCAGGAAGGTGGTAAGACCTTCAACCACCCTGATGTCTACTGATGACCTCTCAGGATGACCCTCATCCTAGTTGATCTAAGGGGAATCCCACCACCTAAAGATCAATGGCTCCATATCTAAGAGGAGATACTTCATTGTTGGCAAAACAGATGGAGAAAATGTCAGAAAAAATCAAGGTCCATTAGTCTTTGCTGTTCTTGCTATAGTCACATCTGAGGGAATAGAGAACAGAATCAACCTCTTCAATGATGACAAAGAGACACTGGCTGCAGTGTAACACTGGAGAAAAGTCTAAGGAAGGATGTGGAAAAGTTGACCAAATGGGATGCAATTGAGACAAATGCAAAGACCGTGTGTGGGCATGTCTGTATGTGACTGATGCTGGTGGCAGCAGAGTAGGCAAAAGATATGTCAGTGATGAGCACATACAGTTGAAACTATCAGGGGTAAAGTAAAACAAGAATGGAAATAGGTAACAGAAACTAATGAAGAGGAGTGAGAACACAGCAGCTGTAGCCAACAGCGTCCTAGGGTGTAACAAAATGCTACTGATATACCAGATACTACTCAGGCCATAACAACATGGATACAGTACAATCGTGCTGAAGCAGGAGGAAATCTGGTAGCTGGAAGTAATGTAGAAGAAAGCCACCAGAATGCAGGTTGGTATGGAGCGGAAAGGTTATGACCAGACACTAGAGGCCCTAAAGCTCTTCTCACAAGGGAACAGAAGACAAGGGTGGTATGACAAAGATGTACAAGATCATATCAGTGAAGGGAAATGGGAATGGCTCATTCTGAAGAGAAAGGAGAGAGGAAGAAGGAGAGGAATAGACTATAGAATCGGTGCTTGAGAGCAAATCTAAAGTACCTTAATATAATATTAATGACAATCTAATAACCATCAGTTAAACATGTTTAGTAAAGTAATGATTGCTTGATTAACTAAATTAGCTTTATTTAGAGAACAAAAAATCTATGTTTCTTGGTATGCATTGTTAGTTTCCCTGCTATAGATCAAAATGATTCCCTTTTGGCATGATTTATTTTATCATATTGTTTTAAATAGTCCATGAAAATTGACTGTATTGATAAGCAATTTGCTAAATTAATTGGTGCTGTTAATTGCCTCACCTAAAAAAATAAATTCAATATGTCATCTTTTCCTTCAAAATACTTCAGATTGTAAAATCAAATGATTCTGGTCTTTACATAATGGGCCAGATTCCATAAAGTTCACAGAATCTGGAGCATTATGCGAATTTTCAGTGCTAAAGTTGCGGATAACAATGTCATGTAAAGGTGCCACCGTGAATTCCAAATATCTTTGTGCACAAAAGAGTATCTCAGTTAATAACAGCACATTGAACATTTCCTGCAAGTAATCTATAAGTAATGAAAACTCACTGTCAAAGCGTGATGATCATAAAAAAGTTACAAAAAGAATCCAACAACTCAAGCAACCAGACAGCTCTAAATACATGTCTATAACAGAATCTCTCCAGAAAGCTTAAGGGCAACTATGGAATATCACCTTAACTCCATTAGTATAAAAATCTGCTAACTTTCACTTACAGATTCTGATGGAATCCGTAAGTCAGTACATTTTCTAATAAACAATTAATAGGATGAAGGGCAATCATAGCCACATCACTACAGCTAACATTAGTAACAATGGGTGTGGGACTTGCAAGGGGAACACAGGTAATGCACACACCCAAGAAAAGTTGGAAATAGAAAAGAAGATGTGAGGTGTGGGTGAAGAAGAGGGACACACAGGGGGGTTGACAGAATAAGTAAATCAGAGGAAAAGTAAGAGGGGCATGGACATTTTTTTTGTGCAAATAGACCACATTTTTTATTTTTTATTTTTCTTAAGAATAGAAGGAAAGGTAATGATAGTGAAATAGGAGGGAAGGCTATCACAGCAGGTATACCCATAGAACAGATATCACAACAAATGACAGACAAAGGTTGGAAAAAAACAATAAGGACAGGTAAGTTACACAGATGGCACACTGCACAATATGGGCAATGGAAATTTGGCAAACAGGGTGGAGATACATACCAGCCATGGTGAAATGCATAAAACCTATCTATCTATACAGTATCAAGTTACAATATGTTGCAAACTGTATGGCAGTCATACCTGGATGTGTACGACCAATGATAGATGTGTGTTAGAGGGTAATAAATAAGAATGCCAGTACACACTGGATGAAGAAACACATATCAAAGTAGTCTGATGGCTGTGCAAGTATAAGCCAAGAAACATCACAGATGGGTACATGCAGATCTAAAATTGCTAGATAACTACCACAGAGGACAGAACTGAACCTCTAACCATGCATGTGAAAAGCAAACAACCAAGCTCAGTGCCAAACTGCAGTAAAGCAGCAATTTTGTTGCTAAATATAAAAGTAGGCGTACACAACTCAAACAAGTGTGTAATGGAATGCATATACTGTATGTCACACGCATATACCATGACAAAAGTAAGGCACAGGTGTAGGTGTATATGTATGACTGTCAGTGGCATAAATGGAATGTACTTGAAAGCAATGGCAATACACATGCATACAGCAATGACATGTAAGAATAACTGCAAAAATCTAACACTACAGCTTAAAAAACATGTCTGGTTGTGCACGTGCATATCAACAACATTCACTGGTTAACACAAAGTATAATGAGAACAAGGATAGGATGTATTGAAAGCAGTAGTCAACAACTTGTGTGCAGATGTCCTGCATCTGTAAAATGGTCATACATTTGGCACCTGTTCACCATGTCAACAACATAATACATGACAATGGTCAGTAAAAGACAACATGGGCCCACTTCAGGAAAAAGCAGAACAAGGTAACTTTACAAATTGAAAATGCACATGTACAGCACACAGGATGCTGTTGAAGCCATCCCAGAATATATTCAAGAAAATGGCAAATGTATGTCACATTGGCAGACTGATTGCTGATGTCAACAGAAATGGTCATGTATAAATCACGAATACACAGCAATGTGCAATAATGTAGCATTTATTTATTTGTTTATCTGTTTATTTATTTATTAATTTATTTTACATTTGATGACTGGGATAGTCCGACTGGATATATGTCCATTTTCAGCAAAGGCCTGGGGAGAAAAGCTCCAAGGTGCAAATACATAATTTACTACATAAAACATAGAATAGGCATACAAAAATAAGGCACAAAAACAGTATTTACAAAGTATTTCAGAATAGCAAAAGATACATTAGTAATCAACAGTTTTACATAAATTGAGGTCTGTAAGTCTCAAAGGTGCTTGAGAAACACTGGAGTAATTCCTTTACATCAACAGGCATAAGTAAGTAAGCAAGCTAAGAATTTCAAATATATACACATATCCTGTCATGACAATGCTGAATAAACAACTGCAGGTGTATGTCACACCTGAGCAGAGGACACTCCTGTGAACATCATTACAGCATATCAGTAATAAGTTAGTGAATGCTGACATGTCAAAGGTACAACTGGGTGTCAATAAGGATCTGACTATGTGCATAGTCAGGTACAATTATCAATTACTGTGTACAACTATTGGCAGAGAAGGTATGTACCTTAGTGAATAAGTAATGGATGTGAAATGTAACATACAGCAAACATGGCATAATGTACTATTACAGAATAAATTATCTTTACCACAGTGTATACAATGTTACTAAATTAGCATCTGATGCAGTCAGAAAAGGGAACTGCCTATAGGTGTGATATAACTGTATATGACCACACATGGGATCAGCATTGCCAGCACATGCACGCAACAACACGTTATGCCAGTGGGACAGCATGATAACTGTCATACAGAGAAAATGGGAAATGACATGAAATGATAATACAGAAATATGAACCATGCCACAGTGGTAGTGTTGGACTATGGACGTCTGTTTTCTGTTAGTTTCCCCTCAGTAAAACACGTTTACAAACAAAATGTTGCAGCACTAGCTGCAAGTTAACTGTAGCAATGCATGAACAACTTAATGTGTGATGAAAGTGAAATGTCTGTGTCATGCACACATTGAAGCATAATTGAATATCACATGACGATAACACATAAGCATGGTAGTACATGATATGCATGAGCAACAGTGCATATATAGTCCAATGAATTATGTGATAGTCTGCATGCTGGCAGCATAACACAATTGGAGTACACAGACAATACTTATGGGCCAGAAGTACCAGACTGATGAACTGAGCATCACAAATGACTTTACAGGCTATGTGTCTGAACAAGTCATGCATATCCCATGCCATATCCTGGAAGAATGCCCCCCCATCATGTCCCTCATCTGTGTTAAAACACATCAGTCACACACACCCAGATGTCGTCATGATAATCATATCTTCTCCTGTCATGGCATTGTCTCCTCCAGGTACAGCAGGCATAAAGGCATGAGCAGGTGCTGCTCCAGCTTCCCCATCACCCTGAGGGACTCAGCTTGTGACTGGCCTTTTTGTAGAGGTAGACTCTCCAATTCTAACTTCCTGAGTCCTGTCAGTGAACAGATTGGCTATCCATTGGGTTACATAAGGATTTGCACCTACTGTCTTAAGTTTGTTTACAACATCCAAGTGGGAGATTCTGTCAAATGCCTTGGCCAGGTCAAGGTAGACAGTGTGAACCATTTTACCTTCATCCATTGTTCTGAGGAGACATTATCTGTCCTTGATGAAACCAAATTGGGTTGGATCCAGTTTCTGGGGGTTTCCTATGTCATTACTGATCATTTCCATGATAATTCTTTCCATGGCTTTGCATATGAGATTAGTGAGACTTCTGGGTCTGTAGTTTCCAGGGTCTGTAAATGGCTCACCTTTGTGCAGAGAGATGACAGTTGCTGCTCTCTATTCATGAGGCACAAAGCTTGTTTTGAGGCTACAGTTAAATAGCAATTCCAGAGGGCCTTATAGTTCATGTTTCATGCTATTTAGAAGGCATCCTGGGATATTGTCTGGGTCCATTGATCATAGTTCTCAACCTCTTAACACAAAAATTCTAGACAAAGCCAAAAATAATGGAGGGACAAAACCCCAAAAATAGATACAAAATTTTAATATTGCTCTTATTAACTTAGAAAGTTGCTAGTATAAAAGGTCTTGTGTTTCTATGCATTTTCTGAAGGATGCAAAGTGTGAAACTCAAATGGCTGTCATTATTTAGTGAATTCACTTATTTGCCACAAAAATCCAGAAAATCACAAATTCTATGAGGTACAGGCCAAGCATATGAGGAAAAAAGCTGGACAGTCTGTGAAAATCTGTGCAGTTGAGAGGTATGTACATTGATGTAGTGTTCTTGGCATTACAGAGACCATTAAATAACTCTTCCCTAGTGATAGCAGGGGTGGTATATTTGAGGGATGGTTGATGGGGTGAGAGGGCTAAAGTTGGAATTTTTCAGCCAGTAGGTTTGCTTTATCATCTGACTCAGTATAAGTGGCTCCATTTACAATGAGCTCTGCACACATTTGTGTATTTCCTTTAAGCTGGAGACATAGGTAAGAATGCCTTTTTATTCTCCTTGTCCTGAGATGCCAAATGTACCTAAAATTTGGTTTTGGTAGACTTTATTTGTCCTTTGAGTTGTTTGCTTGCCTAGTTTAGAGTGTTTTTATCCTGCTGGGTGCTGCACCTCCTAATTTTTGCCATGATTTTCTTCTTTATGTTAAACAGCCTATTAATGTTGTGATTCTACCAGGGTGGCTTGTTTTTTTAGTTAGTTCTGCATTTATTCTGGGTGGGTACAGCTGTTTTTATGCAGCTATTAAGAATGCTTGTATAGGGTTTCTGTGAACAGTTTGGCATAGGCACCAGTGTTCTCAGGATTTATGAGGGCTTGATATTTTGCCAGGTTATCACTTAATAGTAGGACATTAGCCTTAGAATAGTTCCTGAATACTCCAGGGTTAGCTGGGGTTTCAGGTTTTATTTTTACTTCAAAGGAGACCATTTTGTGGTCTGACCTTACCAATGAAGACATTACACTAGGGGGTGTGTGCAGCATACCTCTCAACCTCTTAGCGGAAGAAATCTGGACTAAGCCAAAAATAATGGGGGGGGGGCAAAGATCCTAAAATAGGGACATTTTTTTAGATATTGCTCCTATAAACCTACAAAGTTGATAGAATAACAGCTTTTGTGCAGCACTCTCCCATATTAGTGAGGACCAGATCCAGTATAGTTGCACCCCTGGTTTGTGTATTGACAATCTGGTCCAGGGAGTTTGTGCTTACAAAATTCAGGAATCTATGTGCCTGTATATTTGATGTTGTATATGATTCCTAGTTAGTAGTGGGTTAATTAAAGTTCCCCATGAATATGGAGTTGGATTGGACGGTGAGCGTTTCCAATAAATTTAAAAACATGGTATGGGTTTTCTGGGTCATAGAGGGAGACCTATAGCATGCAAGGAAGTGGTACTGAATTTTTCCTGTGGTTATTTGAAGCTCAAGTACATTGTCCTGTTTAACCAGCCTTGAGGTATGTTTCTTTTTTATGTAAATCCAAACACCTCCACCTTTAGTCGCTGTCTGTGTAGTAGCTGGTTGAAATGTGTGGAAGGCATTATAACCTTGTACTGTTGGTGTGCTCTATATGGCTTTAAACTGTGTCTCACTGACTGCACGGATATCAGCATTCTCTAGGGTAAAGAGAGCATCTAGGGAGTGGATTTTTTTTGTTTAGACCCCTAGCATTGAGCAGTAACACCTTTAGTTTTTCTTGGCTTTGATTTGTTATGTCGGACGTGCTTTAAGTTTGGCATTGCCTAAAAAAGGCACTATGGAGGAAGACAATGTTTTAGCTAATATTTGAAAGCCTAGAGGGGAGGGGTGCAGAGCATCCCTAGCAAAGCAGCATGGTATGTTGACCATCTCCTTCTATGTTGACAAATATCAACATAATTGCTGCTAGTGAATGGTCCAAATGCAAATAACACCTTCCCTTTGTCACTTTATCTATAGTTGTAGACATGTCCAAAAAAGAACATCAAGAAGAATGTATCCATCACCAATGTGAGCATTTCAGTCAAGGCAGTGCAATGGCGTACATACCTCAGCTTACCAGTGGGAATCAGGACATACCCTGGACATTTGAATGTTGGCCAACATGAAGCATGGCAAGCATATGCAAAACCAGCATATGTAACATTATCTTGGGCATTTGAATGAAATCATAAATTACACTGTCTCTCAAAATATTAGCATAAATGAAATTTGACAAAATACATGCTTGTAAATGTCAGGATATTATTATTTGGACTTGCACAGTTTAGCTAATTTGTCTACCTCAGTAAACTGCTCATCTGAGTGTCTATCAGAATATCATTATTCTCCTTGTTTGTCCCTTGCGTGTCTTCCCTGAGCAGATATGTCTGTATGTGAATGCAAATTATAGTCTCAGCATGCAATCAGTCATATGAACAGCCACCAAGTGACAATGTTAAAATGAAGACACTTTTTACATGACAATATTGTGGAAATTAAGCAAGCTATATGACAAATATCTGATCCAGGCAGCATGCAATTTGCTGAACCCACATTAGAATACAACAGTAAAAGATACTAATAATGTTCAGTCATCACAGCCTGTGGCACATGAGAATCTACTATATGTTGTTCAGACAGTATTGTATGTGTACAACTCTATGCATGACACACCTACAGTTAGTAGCAACACTAGCCTGCAAAATGCAAGCATCCTAATGATGCTTGCTGATTATGAAATGTTGTAAGGAAATGCCTATTGAAAAAAGTATCCACAAACACAGGATACAACTATGTTGTAACAAACACCCAAGGTGTTGTAGGCAGAAACAATACCAATGTTGAACTGAAGGGCATGCTACAAAGTCTGTAAACAACAGTGTAAAACCTGACACAGCAGACATCCATTCAGTCTGCGAAAAGGCAGGCTATAAATAACAGATTAGTCACAGGGAAATACCTTTATTCATACAAGTGTGCCAACCCATGCATTATAAGCAGAAATCAAAGCACTACAATCTTGTATATAAAACGTCTGCCTCAAACTATGTGAGAAAGATACACAAACCCAATTGTCATTTATTTTGTGGCTTATATTACAAACACTGTCTGCCTAAACCATGGCTTGATGCTAAATGATATTTCCATATGTTTGGATATGAAATTATTGCACTTACCTTACTGATGCATGATGGGTATTCAGGCATTCTAAGCATTATACATGGTAATGTAAAAATGGATTTCATTTAAGTAAACAGAAAAATAAATCAACATAACTAGCTCACTCAGCTGCTCCTCAAGCCTGTCCATCTGCTTAATGCACACGGCTTAATTCTGGCTCTGGTATTCCTCACTGGAAAAAAGAAAAGAACAACTATGACTGATGCAGTCCTCAAACAGGGATATATATTGCTCTCATCAGGTTCTTCAGAATTTACTTCTAAAGACAGCAGATAATCAACATCCACATTTTACAATATTTTACATCTTTGAACACAGAATAAAGGACATGAGATTCAAACCTGCAACTTTAGCATACATCCAAACTCCAGTTCTGATTCCTACCTACCCAGCTAACATCTTGATTAAGAGTGAGAGTGTGTGATGTGAGTGCAATTAAAAAATTTTGAGTGATAACATCACCTGAATGGAGGATGGGATGCAAATATGGATCATGACTTAGGATTTCAGGAAAGGAACACCCGCTGGGCATGTAGGCTAAAATTTAGCAAGAATAAATTCATGTCAGCACTGTGGTCACAACCATTAATAGCAATGGAAAACCTTCATTCATTATACAGTAGGATAGTGGGACAGTGTCATGTATCACATAGTTTCTGTTAATGCAGACAAAAAGTGCTGTACATCAGGGAAACAGTAAGGTATGTGAAAGGACTATCAGTGTGATTCACAAATGTTTATTTTCTGTGCAGGAGCAGTGTAACCACTCCTGCACAGAATATGGCTGCTGAGAGATCCAGGAACATGCTGTTTTGAAGTGCATGAGTGTGCCAACACTGTTCCTGCACGGAAACTCATGCAGAATGGTAATTGCCTCATTTGCTGGTGAAAACCATGCAAATTAGCTGAAATAGTTATCCAGAAAGCAGGCAGGTAACCATGTAGGAACAATATAAGGTGCAGAAATGTATTCGGCTACTAGCCAAATACATTTCTGCAAAAATGAAAATGGAGCCATGACAGCTCCAATAAAAGCTTGTACCCTAATCTGTAGGCATGCCAATGGCCAAATATATGGCCATTGGCATGGAAAACTGTTTAATTATTATAAAAGTTTCTTTGGGGGGGGGTCGATCTCAGCTGTTGAAGCATAGGGCAGTGCCGCACAAACAGGATTGTGGGGAAAAAATGTGAAAAGTCAATTTTAAGGGGTAACCTGCATTTTGCCACTATACTCTATGACAAGCAGAATTAAAACAATGGCAGGGAACAGTGATTGCTAAGGGAGAAGGCTCTTTTGTAGTGCAGTACTATGGATTAAGGCAGTGAGGTATGTTAATGAGGGGACTTATACTGAATCACAATATTCTTCTAAGTGTCACACTGCACCTAACAGTGTAGGTGCTCTCACACCATTGTGTAGGCAGGAGGAGCAACTAACATGAAAAGGGGGTGTGTCATGCTTGCTATAAGCACATTGAAGCTCTGTTGGCTGGGTTGGCACTTAGCTAAGCACAGCTAAGCAAGGGGGTGTGTCCCAGATAGCTTAGCTGTGCTTAGCTAAGTACAAAACCAGTAAGTGTGTTTGCATCCAGGGATGTTTCTTCTAAGCATTGTTTACACTAGCTAAATGTCTCAGGGCTTAAACAGGAAGGATACAGGAAAAAAAAGGAAATAGCAGAACAAGGGAAATGATGTACAAATCAGTAATATGGGATTATGCAACTCACAATGGGCCATTGAAAGCACTCAATAATACAGCTAGTAGGTGGCAGCACAGCTGAAAATGGGAGGTGATGTAATAAAAAAAGAAACAAAGGCCAACAGAACAATAAAGGAGAAATGTAGTAGTAATCACTAATATGGGACTCTTGCAACTCACAATGGGCCATTCAAAACACTCAGTAATAAAGCTGTCAGGCGTCTACATAGCTGAAAATGTGAGGAGATGTAAAAAAAGAAATAAAGGGCAAAAGCACAATAAAGGAAAAATGAAGTAGAACTCACTAATATGGGACTCTTGAAACTCACAATGGGCCATGCAAAGTATTCAGTAATATAGCTGGCAGGTGGCTGCATAGCTGAAAATGGGAGGAGATGTAATTAAAAAATAATTAAAAAAAGGACAACAGCAGAATAAAGGCAATCATACACAAATTACCACTAATGCCTCTAACACTCACAGTGGCCAAATCAAAGCCATAAGTAATATAGCTGGCAGCTGGAACGTATCATGGTCAGCCAATCATACAGGCGGCATCTGCAGCATAACAGTATAAAGTATGGAAACACCTTACAGTCTGGATATTCCCACAAACTCTGCACCATTGGTGTATACATGCGGGGGGAATTTTAACTGGAAAATGTTAGGTGCTGCCATTGCTTTGATCCATCAGTATGTGCTAGAGGCTGATGGCAGAGAGGAGGCTAATGCTGACAACCACCACAGACCAAGGAGGAGGGGAAGAGTGCTCATACCCAGGGTAACTTACCAGGGGCTACATGATCTGGAGATAGTAGAGTGCTACAGGGTGGACAGAGACATACTTCAGAAAATAACCGAGATGTGCCAGCCTCAACTCAGAGCTAGAACCAATAGAGGGGAACCCATTCCAGTGGATACCAAGGTATGTGTAGCCTTAAAAATTCTAGCTACAGGTACTTTACAAAGACCTACTGAGAATATTATGGGGGTCTCACAGGCATCTGCATCCAGGGTACTCCATCAGTTCCTGGATGCCATGCTACCACATGCCGGTGACCACATTTACTTCCCCAACACCTGTGATGAGAGGACCAGCAATATGCATCTCTTCCACCATGTAGCAGAATACCCGGAGGTGCTGGGTGCCATAGACTGCACGCACATCCACATCAAAGAACCACCCAGTGAACAGGGCAGGGTCTACATAAACTGCAAGGGACTCCCCTGCATCAACTGCTAGGTCATGTGCAATGCCCAGGGCATTATCATAAATGTATGTGCTGACAGACCTGGAAGCTATCATGACTCTCACATCTGGCATTCATCACAGCTGTACCAGGAATTTGCCAGTGGGGGCATCCCGTATGGTCATCTGGTGGGGGAGGCTGGCTATGCACTGGAGTAATGGATGATGACTCCCATCAGAAATGCACACACACACCCACACAAGAACGCCATAATGAGGCACACACACAAACCAGGATCATTATAGAGAGTGTGTTTGGGATGCTCAAGTCACGGTTCCACTGCCTTGACATATCTGGTGGAGCCTTGCAGTTCTCTTGAGCCACATGTGCACACATGTTCATAGTATGTGTCATGCTACACAATATGATCCTGTGGAAACAGCTGCAGCAGGAACAGCACAGGGAAGAGCCACACAGCCCACCACCATTGCCAAGGTCCCCACAGACACAGAGGGACTCATAGGCGGAGGCCCCTGAGCCTGCTCCAGTAGGCAGACAGAGGTGTGCCCAGTATTCTCAGGCCTTGGCAAAGAGGCAATGCATAGCACATACACTGACACTGTAGGGACCCCAAGGACTGACACCTCTCTCTGAATCGCACACACAGTAAAATGGATGACACACACATCACATTACCTGTAACTTACCATGTATAGGCAGTGTACTGTGTGCATCCAACATAGGCAGCCCTCAAGCACCATCCTCACAACTGCCGTAAGCACAAGGTAAATCAGTCTTCTTATCAATAAATGAATGGAATAGTATGTTCTGAAAGCATATCTATGGTAATGCTGCATGGATGAAAGGGAATGGGTTGGCCTACTGGGATAGCATCACACAACTGACAGCTATGTGGGACACCAAGAAATGTCTGGCCAAAACTGGCCTCCACACACTGTTCAGTAGTACCCAAGGTGGCAAATCCCACTGCAGTATATGTGTGGGGACAACTAACTGTTGTTCATAGGTCACAGGCATGGATGTCAGGGTGGGGGTCCCATAACCACCCCTCACACCCACACAGCAAATCAGCTGTAGAAAACCACAGAGAAATGTCTGGTAAAGGCACGCAAATGGCAGCAATGTTGAATTAACCCCCTATATACTCACACAGTGATAGCCCAGCAGGACATTCAGTTGCAGTCAGGCTATGAAGGATAAGAAGTCTGAAACTCAAATGTATGCCAGTACAATCTGACCTGGGCTCTTTGCTGATATGCCTGTAGTCCCCAAGACAGGGCACAATAGTATGGTAAATGGAACCAAAATGTAAAGCAAATATCAGCACAGTCTGTGCAAGTGTGTACAGTTGACAGGTGTCCTCCCATATACTCACACAAATACAGAAACATATATGTTTGCAGGAAAATAGCACCATAGCACACATTGGCAGGGCTGCACCAATACACAACATGTTGCCTGTCCACAATATGCAGGGGTCAATGAGCTATGCGTATGTGTGGATAATACTGTATAGATATGGCCAGCATGTTCTCCTGGCAGTTGTCTTGTACTGCCCTAGGTACAGTGCTGGCTTTGACAGGGCCATGTGCAGATAACTGCAATGACAACTGTTATGTATGTCAGTGACACCCACTGCTCTGCCACTGACATACCTGGAAGTCACAGTGGTATGTGGAATATACTACACATATTAGTGATATCTTGAAGGATGTGTAGCAGAGGTGCCAAGACTTTTGTGAATATAAGCGCTTTCTGGTACTGTTGCCAGTGATCATTCTCAATAATCCCTTTTTCTTATGTTTGGTTTTACAAATAATGGACATGCCTGCACAGCTGAATGCATTCTGTACCCACAGCCATAATTCCCAACCTCTGACAGCAAGATGTCTGGACAAGGACAGAAATACAAGGGAACAAAGGCACAATGATAGGCATGTGTTGCAAATATCGCCCTTACATGCTGAGAAAGTTGGTAGGGTGAGGGGTTTGCAATAGTGGGAATTGTCTGAAGGTTATGTATTCTGAAACAGTAACGTTTGTATTATTTTGTAGCATCACACTTCAATTATATGTAAATAACTTGCCATAAAAATACAAGTTTACATAGAAAGGATGAAACCTCTAACCAAACACCTGGACAACCTGCCAAAAAATGTATAGGTCAGAGGTATGACCACACAAGAATATGACATCTCAGGTTAGAAAGATACCACACAAGCAGGAGATCCCCAGCCAGTATATCACCAGGTTGCTGGACTGTTTACACAGCTGTGTGTCATTACTATACTGGCTGTACCCACACCTCACAAATGGCCTTGTTGGGCAAGAATTTACATATCTGACCATATAATATTGGTCTATACATCATACAACTAGTATTCCTCTGGTAAAGCACTGTGTTGATCTGAGGATGTCTGGCACTAGGTAATGACACAATACATTGCAGTTTCAGACTACAGATATCTCAGAAAATGTCTGCTAAACAAAACAAGTACCCTGAGGAAAGTCCTGTGTACCCATGAAAGGTATGGCTGTAGCACACAAAACCCTGGACTGGAGTACACCTATCTCTGGAATGAAGTCCCACCCTAACTATAGAAGATCACACTGGCCATGCTCCTACACTTAGAGAATCACAGGACATGTTGGAGTCTACATCAGAATATATAACTGCATTGTGTATATATGTCCATGCATACAGACAGTTATGTAGACCTCAACTGTCTCCACACACACACACACACACACACACACACACACACACACACACACACACACACACACACACACACATCATACAGGATTACCCTCAGCTAGCTGTAGGAGGCTCATATGTGATACATCTGCATCGGTTGTGTGAGATACACACACATATATATGTGGGTAACAGATAACATATGTCAAGCATACACACACATAGATGTGGGGAAATGAGAGACAGGCAGTGATACAGAGAGAGACACAGGGGGACACAGAGTGAGTCACACACACGGATACCCTGAGTGGCATATAGTGATGTCCTACTATAGTAAAAAATCACTAGCTAGACAGGGGTTCTAATCTCAGATCTGGCAAATGAGTATGTGTGTATGTTTGTAAGAAGTATTTTGATAAGTCTTCCACCCTGAGTCACACACATGAATACCCTGAATGGCATACAGTGATTTTCTGCTGTGAAGAGTGCATACCAGTTGTAAGCAGCTGCACAAGCCAGCCTAAAAGGTGAGCCCCATTGTGTAACAGTACTGAGGCTGAGTTTATAATATCACATCACCTGCATGTGTGTTTGTGTGTCTCCATAGGTCCAAGTATTAGGAGACTCTTCCCACTCAGTACATTTCACATTGCCCTACTTCACAAGATCTGCTGCTTTCATTCACCTTAGAAGTACCATTGGACACCAATCACTCCTATAAGCCCTGTAGCACATGCAATAATTGTGGAACACTATAGTACAAATAACTAGATAGGGAGGGGTTCTAATCTAAATACTAGCAACTGTGTGTGACAGTTGTGTATGTGCAAATGAGAGAGTGTGTTTTTGTTTGTAGGTGAAATAGTTTTAGGCCATTCCCACCCTCAACACTTTCCAGTGTGCCCCATTTTATCACTCCTGCTGATGTCATTACCCTTATCAGCACCTATGGCCTTCATCCTAGTAAGCTGCTTAGTATGTGTGATAACTGCATAAGACTATAGTACAAATTAGTAGCTAGACAGAGGTTCTAATATCAGAGCTGACAAATGAGTGTGTGTGTATGTTTGTAAGAAGAAGTATTTGGATAAGCCTCTCACCTACTGCCCTACTTTATTGCTCCTGCTGATGTCATTCCCCTTATCAGCACAGTTGGCCAGTTGTCAGCCCATTAAGCTCTGTAGCACATGCGATAACTGTGTAACACTATAGTATAAATAACTAGATAGGCAAGGGTTATACTCTCAGATCTGGTCAATGTGTCTGGATGGATAAGTGTATGTGAAAGTGTGTATGTTTGTAAAAAAAAGTATTTTGATAAGTTTCCCACCCACTGCCCTACTTTATCACTCCTGCTGATGTCATTCCCCTTATCAGCACATTTGGCCAGTTGTCAGCCCAGTAAGCTCTGTAGCACATGCGATAACTGTGTAACACTATAGTACAAATAACTAGATAGGCAGGGGTTCTACTCTCAGAACTGGAAAATGTGTGTGTGGGTGTATAAGTGTTTATGTTTGTAGGAAGAAGTATTTTGATAGGTTTCCACCCACTGCCCTACTTTATCACTTCTAAGAGATGCCACGGTGGGTGTGTCTCCCCTCCCCTGGGGAGCCGGGAGGACAGGATTCCAGACCTGGCTTCCTCAGGGCAGTCCTGTCCCTCCACCTGGGAAGGGACACCTGGACCTGGTTTCCCCGGATAGCCCTTCGCCCTCTTCCAGGAACCTCCTGCCCCCCCACCCCTTATCAGCAGCTTTGGCCAGTTGTTAGCCTAGTAAGCTCTTTAGACTATGCAATAACAGTGTAACACTATATTACAAATAATTATATAGACAAAGGTTCTACTCTCAGATCTGGCAAATGTGTGTGTGGGTGGATAAGTGTGTGTAAAAGTGTGTATGTTTGTAGGAAGAAGTATTTTTATAAGTTTCCCACCCACTGCCCTACTTTATCACTCCTGCTGATGTCATTCCCCTTATCAGCACCTTTGGCCAGTTGTCAGTCTAGTAAGCTCTGCAGCACGTGCAAGTAATACTATAGTACAAATAACTGGATAGGTAGGGGTTCTACTCTCAGATCTGGCAAATGTGTATGTGGGTGTGTAAGTGTGTATGTTTGTAGGAAGAAGTATTTTGATAAGTTACCCACCAACTGGCCTACTTTATCAGTCATGTCAATGTCACTCCCCTCATAGGTTCATTGGTGTGTACTAGGCTAATGGCCCTGGAGCTGTTACAAGCCTAGCCAATAGAAGTGCCCTGCCATTGTGCCACCTCATGTTAGTTTCCATTGCATCCATCAAGTAGAGCCGCTGAAGTGATCCCTGGGGTGAACATTCTATTACCCATCACTCATCAAGATCTCTCTGGAACAGGGTATTCTAGGAGCTTTGCTTGACATGTACGGGAAGTCTATTCCAGGGCATGTGCAGTCTCTGCATGAGAAACCTGTCCCTCCAGCATGTTGATTGTGGTAATGAGGTTAAGGTCCCTGCAGTATGTGGTGCAGAGAGGTTGGGATGTCTTTAAATATAACATTTGTAAAAGAGCTTGGTCAGACATGTCTTTGCAAGTCAAGCAGACATTGCCTATAAGTAGGCGATATGAGACCGAGAATAGCTGGAGTCTTCTGAGTCTGTCTGTATAGGACATGTGTTTAATGCCTAGGATCCTCATTGTCAGGTACTTCTGTGGCCTCTCAAGCTGTTGAAGGTGTCTAGTGAGGTACATGCCAAATGGGCCATTATATTTGACTGGTCTAATGAGGGAAGAGTACACAGAGATGATGACCTCTTTCTTCCTGAATAAAAAACCCTTGGTAATGAGATGTGCTACATAGAAGGATTTCCTGAACACAGTGGCAATGTGGTGGTTAAAGGAGAGGTTGCTGTCAACCTGTGTCCCCAGATCTCTTATAATGCCTGCAGTGTTCAGTGGGCTCCCATCAATGTGGTACTTAGTGGGAAGTGAGATTTTACCAAAGGGACTGATTAGGCATTTTGTGGTGTTAAGCTTCAGGCCATGGTTTCCACACCAGTCAGTGGTCTAAGTGATGCCTTTCTGTAGGATGCCTGCTTCACTTGTGGAGTTAATGATGACTCACAGCTTGCAGTTGTCTGTGAACTTGATCAACCAGAGTTCTTTTGTGTTAGCCTGGACTCCTGAGAAGTAGATGCTGAACAAGAGAGTACCCAGGAGTGATCCGTGTGGGACTCCACTAGGGACTGGCTGGCAGTCTGACTTCGAGCTCGCTACTTTCATGCTGTGCGTTCTATCTGTGAGACAATTTGCAACCCCTCTAGTGATATAGGGGTTGATGCCTACTTTGGTGGGCTCTTCAATAATTCCTGACTGAGGAATGGTATCAAGAGCCTTGGCCAGATTGATATAGGCTGTATGCAGTGCCTTACTGTCATACACAGCCCTGGTGACTGACTCAAAGAAGTCAATCAGGATGAGCAGGCATAATCTCCCTTTCACAAAGCCAAACTGTGTGGTGTCCAGAGTTAAGAGATTACCTATATGTTTGTTGATCAGATCCCTGATGATGCATTCCATAGCTGTACATATCAGACTCATCAGGCTAATGGGCTGATAATTCCCAGGGTCTGAGGTTGCCACACCTTTATGGAGAGGGATGACTGCAGCAGTGCACCATTTAGTAGGAACAAAGCCTAAGGTGAGGCTGTGACTGAACAGGGCACACAGATGTGGTGCCAGATATCTTTTTAGTTCATGTAGAACACAGCCAGGGATAATTTTGGGTTCCATAGAAGCTGTATTTTTGTCTGTGGACAATGCAGGTGTAACCTGGGTGGCAGTAATCCTGGGTGCCTGGCAGTCTTCTGGCATTCTGATTGTTCTTCTAGGGGGGAAGAGGGGTAAAGCTGGCACCGAATGTGTTGTCAAGAATATTGGCAATATCTGTTGGCTCAATATAGGCGGTAGTATTGTGCATTAACTCAGAGCACTTCTGGGTATTGGTATGGAGGTTCTTCATATAATTATCAAAGGATTTGTGATTGTTGCCAGTGTCTGCTGCAATTTTGCTGTCACAGCTGGATTTAGATGATTTCATGAGGGATCTCAAGTTGTTGTTGAGGATATTAAGGGAGTTTTTACCACTCTTGGGACTCCACTATTTTTTGCAACAGTTACTTCCTTCTGTTGTACAAGTTATTAATGGCAGGGGACCACCAGATTGGCCTCCAGTGTTTTGAGGATAATTTGGCAGTCATGCAGGTATTTCCCATTGGCATGGGTGCTGTGAAGTTAGCCACCTCTGTTTTTAGGAGTCCAAAGTCAGCTTTGGAGAAGTTTTTCACGGTAATTACCTTTGCGGGTGGTGTGGATGAGATGTGGATTTCCATGGTGATTACCCTATGTTGGATCTGACCAAGTAGGGATTGACTAATGTTGTCAAGCAATGGTCCCATATGTTAGTAATCAACACAGGTCAAGGATGTTGCTTTCTCTACTGGGTGTCAGAATGAGCAGGTCCAGGGCATTGGAACTGATGAATTCCAGGAAGCGTCCGGCCAGTGTATTGGTGCTTGAGTATCTTTCCCAGTTGATGGAGGGGTAGTTTATCTCTCTTAGTATAAGAGTGTTGGAGTGGACCTTGATAGATTCCAGGGTGTTGAGGAATGTGGATTGAGAGTCTAGGGACATGGATGGGGACCTATAGCAGGTTATGACATGGATTGCACTATTACCTAATGTCAGTTGTACCTGAAGTATCTCAGATGCATTATGCTGGGACACTACTCTGGAGGTGTACATATCCATTATTAATATGTAAATAATACCACCTTTGGAGCTGTGGTCCATGTTTTGAGGCTGACAGGTGTGGAATGAGTGATAGTCTGGTAGTGCAGGGGTGCTGTCTGCTGCTGTAAACCAGTTCTCTGTTACAGCACAAATGTCAATGTTCTCCATTTTGAGTAGTGCTTCAAGTGGCTGCATCTCGAGATGTAAATGTCTAGTGTTGAGCAGCATGATCCACAAACTGCATATATGCATAGCTGTTATGGTGGTAATTTGATTTGGAACACCACCTAAAAATGCACTATGGGGTGGCAAGACACTTAGTCAGTACCTGGAAACCCAGGGGGTAACAGATGCAGGCCAGCTCTGGCAAGCCATCGCAGTCTGCCAATCATGTCATCCCAAGCAGACAGATACTGGATCCCATGAGAGGGACACCAGATACTTAAGCCAATTGTTGAAGTCAATCATTTGTTGTTTGTACTTCAGTATCACTCTGCGTGAAAGTAGTATACTGCTCAGGGTTACTGTCATACGTGTCTGGCCCGCATAATCTGAGAGCTCCACCATGTCTCTTTTCATGTAGTCCAGGGAGGTGTGTCTCAGGTCATTCACACACATGGATAACAACAGAGTGATACTTGTAGTTGTTGTGGAGTGACCTGACTTGCTGTTTTATGTGTTGAATTCTGGCACCTGAGAGACAGCTGACTGTTACCTCCTCCATGTTCAACCTAGTGAGTGGTACATCTGTGTGCCTCACTATTGAGTCACCTATGATTACTGTATTAGGCAAGGTGGTTAGCCTTATGGGCTTAGGTTGAGGGGCACACTGTGTAGGTGGGATATGTGTCCTGTGGTTTGTGCTGTGTTGTGGTGGTTGAGTGGGTGTCTGTCTTGGTGGTCTCCACTGTATGGGTAAATGTCTATTGAGTGCCTCTGTGAAGGTGGATGTGTGTTTTTTGTTTGTATGTCAGAGCTGTGATAGTTGGTGTTCTGGAGGGGTATGTGTTCCATGTGGTGTGGTGCAGGTGATGACCCTTCTCCTCATGACCAGCTAGTCCAGTCTTCGCTGGAAAGTGCATATCTTCCAATTCAGTGATATAGAGGTATCTTTCACAAGTCTGAGTATTGGGAGTTTAGAGGAGAGGGTTACCTATGTACATGAGGCAGTCACAACAGTGCCTCAGAATGTCCAAGTGCACCAGGTTAATGGGCAAAAGCACAGAGAACTGCACTTTAATCATGCCAGGAGGGGTGGTCATGACTACTAAGTACTGCAGCTAATTCCATGAGGAGCGACTACTGCTGATGGCTCTCAGGTGTGCTAGAATAATTGATACAAAAACCTGTTGAAGTGCAAAGCTATTAGGCTATTTAAAGTGCAGGAGAGAAAGAATTAGCAAGATCTAAGGGAAAAACTGAAGGCAGACTTTCTGACACCTGTAATAGTTTACCTCAGCTGTGCAGTTGTCAGCACAGTAAGCTCTGTAGCGAATGTGATGACTTCATAACACTATAGTACAAATAACTAGATACACTGGGGTTCTAATCTCTCTTTGTATGGGAATCATATACTGTGCGGCTTATACCATTTTGAGTTGTGTACCACCCTGTAAATTTCCCATCCCCCTACTTTACTAGACCTGCTGATGTCATTCACCTTAGACGTACGTTGGGACTAGATGAAATCATGTACGCTCCATGGCACAGCTGATAACTGCCTAACAATACAGTAGAAATAACTAGATAATTAGGAGTTCTAATCTCAATACTGACAACTGTGTGTATGTTTGTATGAAAATCATATACTGCATGTGTTGTAGCATTCTAAGTTGTCTACTACGCTGTAAAGTTCCCATCACCCTACTTTGCTAGGCCTGCTGATGTCATTCACATTAGCAGTATATTGGGACTAAGTGAAATCATGTAAGCTCTGAAGCACATCTGATAACTGCCTAACATTATAGTAGAAATAACTAGATAGGTAGGGTTTCTAATCTCAATACTGGCAACTGTTTGTGTGAGAATCATATACTGGGTGGGGTATACCATTCTGAGTTGTGTACCACCCTGTAAAGTTCCCATCACCCTGCTTTACTAGGCCTGCTGATGTCATTCACATTAGAAGTATATTAGGACTAAGTGAAATCATGTAAGCTCTGCAGCACATCTGATAACTGCCTAACACTATAGTAGAAATAACTAGATAGGTAGGGGTTCTAATCTCAATACTGTCAACTGTTTGTGTGAGAATCATATACTACATGGGGTATACCATTTTGAGTTGTGTACCACCCTGTAATCTTCCCATCACCCTACTTTACTAGGTCTGCTGATGTCATTCACCTAAGAAGTATGTTGGGACTAGGTGAAATCATGTAAGCTCCATGGCACATCTGATAACTGTCTAACACTATAGTAGAAATAACTAGATAATTAGGGGTTCTAATCTCAATACTGACAACTGTGTGTATGTTTATGTGAAAATCATATACTACGTGGATTATACCATTTTGAGTTGTGAACCCTGTAAAGTTCCCATTACCCTACTTTACTAGGCCTGCTGATGTCATTCACATTAGAAGTATATTGGGACTAAGTGAAATCATGTAACCTCTGCAGCACATCTGATAACTGCCTAACACTATAGTAGAAATAACTAGATAGGTTGGGGTTCTAATCTCAATATTGGCAACTGTTTTGTGAGAATCATATACTGCATGGGGTATACCATTTTAGTTGTGTACCACCATGTAAAGTTCCATTCACCGTACTTTACTAGGCCTGCTGATGTCATTCACCTTAGACGTACATTGCGAGTAGGTAAAATCATGTAAGCTATGTGGCGTGTCTGATAACTGCCTAACACTGTAATAGAAATAACTAGATAGGTAGGGGTTCCAATCTTAATAATGTTAACTGTGTATGTTTGTGTGAGAATCATTTACTGCGTGGGTTATACCATTTTGAGTTGTGTACCACCCTGTAAACTTCCCATCACCCTACTTTTCTAGGTCTGCTGATGTCATTCACCTTAGTAGTACATCGGAACTAAGTATAAGCTCCATGGCGCATCTGATAACTGTGTAACACTATAGTAGTAATAGCTAGATAGGTAGGCATTCTAAACTCAATACTGATAACTGTGTGTGTGTGTGTGTGTGTGTGTGTGTGTGTGTGTGTGTGTGTGTGTGTGTGTGTGTGTGTGTGTGTGTGTGTGTGTGTGTCTTTGGGTGAAGATCATATCCTTTTTGGCTGATACCATTTTGATGTATATACCATCCATGCCTGTTTACCACCTCCTGATGGCATTACTTTATATAGTATGGTAATGGCATCTGCCTCACATGCAACATGTTAAACCATTGTGCAGGCCATATCAGTTCTCTCTACAGATGTATATAGAATATCCAGATGTTTGCAACCTATATGTGTACTGTGTCCCTTAACAATACCCATGTATATGATATTGTTGCCATATTGGCCACAGTGAGTGTAGTGACAAGCATGCCAGCGTTAGGTATCATACCTGACTGAAACATCTTGCTGATACAATGTCTGCTACACTATCACTTGTCCAGGCTTTTAGGAGCAATACATGACTCCACATTCTATTTCTGGTGGGTTATCTCACCATCCATGAGGGCATTCATAACATTACATGTTGTAAGAGGTAGTGTGTTGTGTCCCATGCATATAATCTATGTGGGGCATGTCATGTGTATGTAGTAGTACAGTATATCAAGGTGGAAATGTAGGTTTACTAATCTGTCTATTGCCAACTGTGTTTGCGTTACTGTGTGCACATCTCTTGTGTCATTCCTTACTGTGTGTATACAAAGGATATACCATTTTGCCTCACTGTCCTACGCAGTGAACTGAGGAATACATACCACAAACCTGTCATACACAGTATCATGCATGACCTCATCAAATGCATCAGGGTTGAGTGTATGGGAAAGAAATGGCAGGGACAACAGGTGTTGACAGGTAAATCTGTTACAGTTAATGTAATGGCTATGCTTGTGAGGGACCTGCTGACAGTACTGCAGTAACCTGTTCTGTATGTATAAACCTGTGGTATGTATGCAAGGTCACACTGTCTGACAACAGTGTCCCTCACACAGTGTTGCGTGCATAATTACCTAGTACATGTACATATAAAGTTTTACCTTGCCTATGACACAGTCTGTGTATTCCCACACTGCCATATTCCCTCTTGAGAATGTCTGCAGGAACACAACCTGCAGACACACAGACACCTGGAACACAAACAGAATATAGCATGTCAGACTACATTCAGTCAGTGGTACTAACAGCAATAATGCATCCTGGCGTATTCCCACACTGCCATATTCCCTCTTGAGAATGTCTGCAGGAACACAGCCTGCAGACACACAGACACCTAGAACACAAACAGAATATAGCATGTTAGACTACATTCAGTCAGTGGTACTAACAGCAATAATGCATCCTGGCTAATCAGGTACATACACCTGTATGTTTACCCATAACAAATGCAAGCAGACAGCACATTATATAGTATTACATAGCTACAATGTACTATATTTACCCCGTGCATCAGACCCATATTAGCATGTCCCTGCATTGATGGTAAGGATGACAGGGACGTGGCACAGGTATCATATGAACAGGGTGTGGTGTGGGTTTGCCAGAGGCTTTGGCTGGGCCATACGGTTGACATCATGTGTGTGTGTGTGTGTGTGTGTGTGTGTGTGTGTGTGTGTGTGTGTGTGTGTGTGTGGTGTGTGTGTGTGTGTGTGTGTGTGTGTGTGTGTGTGTGTGTGTGTGTGTGTGTGTGTGTGTGTGTGTGTGTATGTGTGTTTGGAGGGGTATGCAATACATGGGCTGTGCAGAGGTGCTGTGTGTGTCTGGAAGTGACCTGTCTGTGATACAGATGTGTGTGAGTATGTATGCACACAGTTACGACATGCGGGTGCCCTACACAGGGGTATGTTGGACAGCTGTGGACCGTACATGGCAGGGTGTCCCATTCACTGTCTCCAGCCATGGACAAGAGAGCTGGTCCTGCCAGGAGTATCACTGTCACCACCAGGCCCAAGGCCAGATGCAGTACTACTTCCTGATGGTGACTGTTGTCTGCAGGATCCATGCCCCTGGTGGGACCAGTCAGGACCACGTGCCCATGGCCTGCTCCGGTGTGATGTGGACAGCAAACTCCTTTCAGTAATGCTAGTGTCACTGCCACTATGGGATTGTGAAGGTGCATGGCCCTGTAGACTCTCAGCTGTTGTTGGTGCTGACCTACGTCCACATGGCTGATGCTCATCTCCCACCACATGCTCTAGCACAGACATGCCATGGTCGAGGATTGCCAATAACTCACCCCACCGTCTATTCATGACCTCAGTATTTTGACGTGTGGCCTCAACAAGGTCATGTATGTTGCCATGTAAAAAACACAGTTGGCATCCACCACCCTGAGTATTTGTCTAGTGTGGCATTCACTATGTGCCTGTGCATTCATGGCAGCCCAAAACATGCATCTGGTGACTCCTGCTGTGACATTTGCGACAGCGGCTTGATGACCAGCGGTCCTCCTGCGAGCACTCCTGTACATCTGCCTGTGTGGGACCTCATCTGCATTCTGGCTATGGCCAGTGTCTACACTCACACCTGCCATAGTCACCACACTAGCCTCTTCAATGCCATCACCTGCCAACTGTCCATCATCTGTGGCCACTGGTGATGGGGTATGTGTGGGCATCATCACTGTGTGCGTGGATGGTGTGGACAAGAGTGGGATGCCAAACAGTGCATAGATTCAGCCCCTGACAACCCCACCTATACCTCGCTATTCTTATCATCATTGTCAGCGTCTGCAGAGAGAATGACATCAGTTTCCAAGCGGGAAGGATCCCAAACCACATCGCCACCTGTGAGGGGAAGACAACACATGTACATTAATACCTGCACTTTGAGGTTGGCTGGTATGCACACACACACACACACACACACACACACACACACACACACACACACACACACACACACACACACACACACACGCACACACACTTACAGGTGCGGTGGCAGAAATCTGTTACACAGACCACGCATTACCCAAGTGGTGACATGAATGACCCATGGCCCTCAACATCATGCATTGCAGCCAGTTTTACTACATGTAACTAAAAATATAGAGCTCTGTGATATGTGATTAGTGTTAGTAGGTGATGGCCCTTTCCCAGCACAGACTGCACCCATGTACACATCATTGCTGTTCACCTGTATAGCACACTGGCAAGTATTACAGAACATACCTCACAACTGTGCAGCTCCTTTTAGGATCTGTAGATGTCTGGCTCATATATTTGCACTGTTTCTCTTAACCCCTGTGTTTCTCTGATACATAACTGGGATGATCTGAGGAGTGACATCACTGATTAATGACACACATTTGAGTGTCAGACCTTCAAACCAGCAGTAAATGTATGGTCACACAATTCCTGTTACACCACCAACCTTCTAAACTTACAGTGGATATGATAAGTGTACACAACCCTGTTAACATGCCATGTTCTTGTAATATATAAGATGAGACCGCAATAATGCATTTGAATATGTTACCCACCTTTCCTGTGACATATGACCTGTGCTATCCAATTGATAAACAAACAAATGTGTTATGTGTAAAATATAATGACTGCAATATGTACAATATGGTGGTTGCATAAGTGTGCAAACCCTTAAAATGATACTTTGTTGAAGCACCTTTTAAGTGACTTACAGCATTCAGGCTTCTTGGGAAGGTGTCTATCAGCATGGCACTATTGACTTGGCATTATTTGGCCACTCTTCCTTGCAAAGGTCACACAACTCTGTCAGATTGCAAGGGGGGGCTCATGTGCACAGCCCTCGTCAGGTCACACTGTGTTTTTTCTAGCTGGTGTAAGTCTAGGCTCTGGCTGGGCCAATCCATAAACATGACTGTGTTCAGGTGGAGCCATTCATAGGTAGCTTTGAATGTATGCTTCAGGTCTTTGTCATGTTGAAGGCTGACACCCCTCCCCATCCTTAGTATTCTTGCAAATGCTTGATTGATGTGTGCCAGACTTGAGTGTTATTTTGAACTGTTCAGAATTCCCACCATCATTATGAATACAGGCCCAGTTCTGGCTTTGGAACAGCATCCCCACAGCAGGCCACTGCCACCAGCGTGATTCACCATGGGGATGTTGATCTTCAGGTTAAGAGAGGTGTTGCTTGTGCACCACACGTACCTTTTGGTATTGTGGCTGTGAAGTCGATCCATAGTCTCATTACACAATAACACATTTTCACATATGTCTTTGGGAGACTTGATGTGCTGTATTGTAAATTGTATCCACCCCTGTATGTTTTTTGGTGTGGGGAAATGCTTCCATCTTCTGACCTTACCCCATAAGCCAATTGTATGCAGAATACTGGAGAGTGTTCTCACATGTAGTGCACAACACCAGTACTTGCAAGAGATTCCTGCAACTCCCTCAGTGTTGCTGTATGTCTCCTGGCAGCCTCCATGACCAGGTTTTGACATGTCTTGTCATCATTTTTGGGGGGATATCAGGTTCTTTTCAACAGCACTGTTGTCCCATATTCAATCCACCTTTTGACAACTGTCTCCACTGTGTTCCATGGTGTATGCAATGCTGTGGTAATGTTGTACCTACTCTTGACTGATACCTTTCAAATATGAGATCCAGTTGCTGCTTTGTAAGCTGTCTGCAAGCCATGGCTGTTGCTGCTGCAGGCAACTGAGCAAATGTCATGAATTTCCTTTTCTTGATGGCAGATGTGTACCCAAACAAACTGAATGTTGTCAGTAAATCACAAGCTGCTGCAATAAAATATTATTTGAAGGGTGTGCACACATATGCATCCAGCTTATTTTAAGGTTTTTATACTCCATATTTGCTGCCTAACAGATTGATTGGTTTTACGAGTGAATTGTTCATGTTATAGGTCACATTACAAGTTGGAAAAGGTGTGGACTGACATATTGTGGTCACAGTTTGTATATATCATTAACACCTGGCATCTTAACAGGGGTGTGGACACTGTTTATATCCACTGTATAAGAGCAATGTTTTAGGCCATTTGTCCCCCCATTTTGTTGGTCTCTGTCCAGAAGTCTTGCATTGACAGGTTGTGAGGTATACTACAAGAATGTTATATTCTCTTCAGATAGGCCCCTGTGATGACCACTGTGATTCAATGCAGTTAACCCCACCACAAGAGAACATGCACATAAAGCAATATAGCTATGAGTGATGGTTGTGTGACACAAAAGAACAATTTCATACTCACCAGCTTTAGGCTGCTGTCCCACATGCAGACCAGAGGGACCTAGGTGGTTGTGGGAGAGAAGTATGGTCAGCAGACTCACATGTGGCATTGGTACAAGATGGATGCAGCATGTCTGCACATTTACAGTACAACCCCCACTACTACACAATTTGATGTCCTTTACCATAGTTGTGCACTTCTGTGTATTAGAAAACCCCATCCACAACTGCAATCTGACCTGACACATGCACATAGATACCCTACAAATACAAGTATGTCTGCTACACTAGTCTAGTAATTGCCACTGGGGCCTTACCTTCACTATCCTCATACACTGTCTGGGTGCCACCCACCTCCAGCATGTGGGGGGTCTGTACCCTGATGTTGTACTAGGATGGGTGCCGCAAGGTTGCCGATGAGCTCCTAGGTGGGTGTCAGTGGGGGCTGCATGGCTGAGCCCCCACCTGTGGCTGTGCATGGCGTATGAGGTCCTTTGCTCCATGCCAGGCCTGCTCATATGTATGTATATGGAGGCTAACATCATTTACCCTATGGACAAGGTCATCCCACATGCTGGTCATCTCCTGCAGATGCTGCTGGCTCCAGCCAAACATTATGGCATGGTTCTGTGGTATGGCTTCTATGATTATATTTGCCACAGCCGCTGAGAAAGTTGTCCTTTGCTGATGTGACATTGCACCTGGAAGACATAAAAAGGGAAACACATCACAGGACTTCATTCATTTGGCAACAGTATGTACAGAACATGCACATCTACATTGAATACCAGTAGCCACCACTCACAACCACACCACACCCCTGTAATCTATCAACATTTTATCAGCTTGCATTGCACTCCTGGTCCTGATGTGTCATTTTCCCCCCAATGAGGGCTAGTTCATTTCATAATCCTGTATTCCTCATTCATGTCTGAGTAGAGGAATGACACTGGCCATCTTCCATACGGATGGGATGTGGATGGTACCGAGGCTTGGTGTGACTACAGTGTGCAATGGAGCTGAGAGCACATGTCTGAGTTTATGTAGGATGTGGACAGGGATGTTATCAGGTCCCATGGATACTTACGTTTGTTGCCTTTCAGTAGGCAATATGTACCTACTAACTGGTGATGATGGGAGGGATGTGGGTGCTGTGCATATCCACCTATAGTGATGCTGAGCCAGGGGGTGATGTTTGCCCTAAACCTATCTGCAGCAGGTTGGCTATAGCTATGTTGTGTGTATATGTGGTCTGATTTACCTCCATTACAGGGTGGTTTGTTTTATTGCCTCTGAGATTGCAGACATATGTGAAGATGGCCTTGTGATTGGCCTTGGTGGATGTGTCCAATTTGTACTCATAGTTAGCCTTACAGTACTCCACCTGTGACCTTATATGCTTGATCAGACAAAGGCTGACTTGATGCCAAGTTGGTGCCTTCTCCTAATTTGCCCTGTACAGTGAATATAGAGACCACATCTGTGGTTTGTGTATTGCTACTGTCCAGCAGTGGGGATTACTCTACTTTGGTGGAGGCAGATTTTACAAGTATGGTATTGCTGAGTCCATACAGCTATGTTGATGTTCATATAGCTGTTTGTAGTAGGCATGGGCACACAGTCATAAAACAGATGGACACCTCTCCAATTTCAAACAGATAATCATGCTTATTGCAGTACCCATGGCTGTGTCAGGGCAATGCAACAACCAGTAGCTGTAGAAATGTCACTCTGTCTGATGCACAGTAACTAAGATTCCACATGTGTACAACATGTACAGATTATTTTACTGACATTTTGCATCCTATGTCTGTTGTTATGTGGTGGCCAGATACACCCACTCATAATGATGTGCACATGTAATACCTGATATACATTTTTGTTCTATGTCAGTATGGCACCCTGTATTCACACTCTTGCTACCCAGTCATCCCTCTCAACCTGTTAGAGCAGGACATCTGTAGGACGCCACACATACATGGGAGACAATGGGGTAAAATTAGTGACACTGTCTTAATATTGCTGTAACACACTTGAGTCATTCAATAGCACATTAGCCTTTGCATTAACAGACATACCCTGGAGGATGTCCAACACTCATATGACAGGAAGAGAGGAGAAAGGCTAGGAGTGTGGTAGTGAGGGTAAGAACTTTTAATGTTGGCAGTATGACTGGTATAGGGACAGAGCTAGCTGATATGATGGCCAGAGGAAGGTGGATATATTGTGTGTACAAGAGACCATATGGAAGGGGAGTACAGCTAGGTGTATCCAAGGCAAGTCACAATTGTGCTATCAGGGTGTGGATGGGAGGGGAAAGGTAGTAGGGGTTATCCTGAAGTAACAGTATGCCAAGAGTGTTTTTGGAGGATGACATGAGTGTCTGATAGAGTGATGTTTATGAATCTGAAAATTGATGGTGTAATGATGAATGTTGTTAGTGCATATGCTACGCATGTTGGTTGTGAGATGGATGAAAAAGAGAAATGTGAAGTCTGTTGGCTGACATGGTGATGACTATACCCAAGGGAGAGACAGTGGTGGTTGCAGCAGATTTCAATGGCCATATTGGTGAAGGGAACAGAGGGGATGAGGAAGGTATGGGTATGTATGGTGTTTAGCAAAGGAATGCAGATGGTGAGATGATAGTGGATTTTGCAAAAAGGATGGACATGGCTGTGATGAATACATACTATAACAAGAGGGAAAAGCATAGGGTGACATACAAGGGTGAAGGGAGATGCACACAGGTGGAATATATCCATTGTAGGAGGGCCAGTTTGAAGGAGATGGGAGACTGTAAAGTGGTGACAAGGGAAAGTGTAGTTAGACAGTAGTGACTGTTGGTCTGTAAGATGACTCTGATTATCAAGAAGACGAGGAGTGTTTTGGCTGCACCAAGGATCAAATGGTGGAAACTGAAAAAGGGTGATTGTGAGGTGGAGTTCAGGGAAGAGTTATGACTGGCACTGGGTGGCAGTGACAATTTACCAAATATCTGGGTAAGTGCAGCACAGCTAGTAAGGGAGACAGCTAGAAAGGTGCTTGGTGTGACATGTGAATGAAGGAAGGAGTGCAAAGACACCTGGTGGTGGACTGAGGAAGTACAGGACAGTATGCAGAGAAAGAGGTTTGAGATGAAGGACTGGGATTGTCAGAGAGATGAGGAAAGTAGATAGGAGTAGAAGGAGATGATGTGCATGGCAAAGAGAGAGGTGGCAAAGGCTAAGGATGAGGCATATGAAGACTTGTATGACAGGTTGGACACTAAAGAGGGATAGAAGGACTTGTACAGATTGGCTAGACAGAGGGACCAAGCTAGGAAAGATGTGCAGCAGATAAGGGTGATAAAGGATAATGAGGGAAATGTACTCACAAGCGAGGAGAGTGTGCTGAGCAGATGGACAGAGAACTTTGAAAGGCTGATAAATGAGGATAATGAGAAAGAGATGGCTGGATGATGTGGGTATGGTGAATTAGGAAGTGCAACACCTTACCAAAGAGGAAGTAAGGATAGCTATGAAGAGGATGAATACTGGAAAGCCTGTTGCTCCACATGACATACCTGTGGTAGCATGGAGGCATTTAGGGGAAATGGCAGTGGTGTTTTTAACCAGATTGTTTAATGATATTTTGGAAAGCCAGAGGATGCATGTGGAGTGGAGAGAAAGTGTTTGTGTACTATTTTAAGAATAAGATTGATGTGCAGAGCTGTAGTAACTACAGAGGGATAACATTAATCAGTCACAGCATGAAGTCATGGGAAAGAGTAGTGGAAGCTAGGTTAAGCAGGGAGGTGATGAGTAGTGGTCAGCAGTATGTTTTCATGCCAGGTAAGAGCACTACAGATGTGATGTTTGCTCTGAGAGTGTTGGAGTAGTACAGAGAAGGTCAGAAGTTGCTTTGTGTCTTTCTGGACATAGAGAAAGCATATGATAGGGTGCCTACGGAGGAGTTGTGGTATTCTATGAGGAAGTCATGAGTGGCAGAGATATACGTAAGACTGGTACAGGATATGTACAAGGGTAGTGTGACAGTGGTGAGGTCTGCGGTGGGAGTGATGGATGCATTTAAGGTGGAGGCAAGATGACATCAGGGATCAGCTGTGAGCCCTTTCTTATTTGCAATTTTGATGGACAGATTGACAGACAAGTTCATACAGGAGTCCCCGTTGACTATAATGTTTGCAGATGACATTGTGATCTATACTGAGAGTAGGGTACAAATTTAGGAGACCCTGTAGAGGTGGAGATATGCTCTAGAGAGGAGAGGAATAAGGTCAGGAGGACTAAGATAGAATATCTATGTGTCAATAAGAGACAGGGTAGCTGAATTTTGAGGATGCAGAAAGAAGAGTTGGCAAAGGTGGATACGTTTAAATAATTGGGATCAACATTTTAGAGTAATGTTGACTGTGGAGGACAGGTGAAGAAGAGAGTACAGGCAAGATGGAGAGGGTGGAGAAGAGTGTCAGTACTGATTTGTGACAGACAAGTACCAGTAAAAGTGAAAGGGAAGGTCTACAGCAGGGTAGTGGGACCAGCTATGTTATATGGGTTGGAGACAGTGTCATTGACAAAAAGGCAGGAGTCAGAGCTGGATGTGGCAGAGTTACAGATGTTAGGATTTGCACTGGTTGTGACGAGGGTGGATGGGATTAGCAATGCGTATATTTCAGGGTCAGCCTATGTTGAATGTTTATGAGACAAAGCCATGGAGACAAGATTACATTGGTTTGAACATGTGCTGCAGAGGGATGCTGAGTATATTGGGGAAAGGATGGTAAGGATGAAGCTGCCAGGAAAGAGGAAAAGTGGAAGGCCTCAGGTAAGGTTTCTGGATGTGGTGAGAGAGGACATGCAGGTGATTGGTGTGACAGAGCAGTATGCAGATGACAGGCAGAAATAGCAACAGATAATCCACTGTAGTGACCCCTAATGGGAACAGCCAGAAGAAAAAGAAGGAGATGTTGTAATGTCAGTCTTCACAGATTTGCCAATGATTTGCCAGACATAACACAACTGTATGAGTAAATGACTACAAATATGAGGCACACATACGGTCAGTGTGCATAACAGCTCAGTATATCACATGCAGTTCAACACACGTGTGCAACAGTATTTTACTATGCAAATACCACATATAGGTCTCTCACATTTCTGAGACAACCAAGTATATCATAGTTGTAGTCAAAGTAAGATATGGATATGTACGACATCCCAGTAGCTGGCCTAGCATTTTCACAGTTAGTATTGTTCAACACACACTGCAGTAGTAGACATATGTGAGCCATCCTTTCCTGGGGTGACTCAGGGGCCTGACCTATGATCTATGTCACTGCAGACAGACCCAGATGCTATGGCCATAGGTTCTGATCAGCAATATATCAGTACAGCAAGTCTTGTTGAGACATATATGTTACAGTTCCTATTTTCCATTCTTACATACACGCTACTGCAGCCCATTACATGCTTACTTGTTCAACGTACCTGTTTATTTTATTAAAGTGTAGCTGGTTATGTCCTGCTTGTTTTTTATTTTTATTTTTGCTGTTTCTCTTTCTCTCTCTGTCTCTCTTAAGGATATAGGGTGTATATCTCTTTTGCATAGGCAGCAGCTTGCCTTTTGCAGGTAATGCTCATGAGCAGCTGATGGCCTGTGCATAAATTGGTGTCCCCCACTTGCTAATTGCTTGCAGGACAGCTGTGTTGTTATTCATATAGCCAATGGAATGGCAATACACTCCTATCATTGAGTACATCATGTGAGCATCGGCCCTTTTCCTTGCCAGTGAGGGGAACTTCATGGAGGTGTGTGAACAACAGCATCACAGAGGGTTTTTGGAAATACCTCTTACAACCAAAACTGTGGAGACAGGCCAACAAAATGGGGGAGAATATTCCAGACATAGGGAAAGAATATTGCTGTTATATATTTGGATTAATGCTAGTCTAACAGGGTTTTTTTGAACATGGAGTTTCTGCTTGATTTTAACTCTGTCAGTGTTATGTGTTTGACATAACTCTCACCTGTACGGCTATCTGCAGAATGGCCAGAATTTGGACTCCTATGTTTGGTGTGTTCCTCAGACATTTTTTGTCTTTGGAAAATCAGTAGCATACTCTGGGGATTGCAGTCAGTAACTACTAACATCCGTTTGTGTTTCTGACCTCATATCCCTCAGAAAAGATATGTTACAACTAACCCTGTTACAACTCAACATTCTCAGTTTATAACAGCAATATTTCATATATGCCCCTGTTTTGGGCTTCTGTCCCACAATTATGTTAGGCTTGTCCAGATGCCATGAAGTAAGAGATTGATAGGTATGGTATATGATTATTTAGTGCCTACATTCCTTACGATATCCCAGTGATGTATCAGACTGCCAGACATGTTATGTGGAAGAGGCCTTATATATGAGGGGAAAGCCTGGACATTCTGTGGGACTCTGTACAATTGAGAGAGCTGTGTATTTTTGGCAATTGTTGACTGACTGTCAGGACTGTGTAGCAGTATATTGTGTCAATGTTATTTGGCTTGTGTAGAGAGGGGCATGGATGTATGTGTTATCACTCCTTTTCTATCTACCTGGGCATGCTGTTCCTGTTTATGGTGGTCTATTGGCTGTAATTTATTTTAGGGGAAATCTGAGACATGTCCCATACCATGGTCAGGCATCATAGTACACTGTGAATTGGGCCAGTATATGTGAGGGTAGTGTGTGAGTGACAAACATGTTGAGATGTTTTTGCTCACATAGTCCTTATACTGTACTGTTCCTTTGGCTTACTGGTACATCACTGTGACTGTGGTTGAATTGGTTGTGGGTATGTATTTTCACACTGGTGACTGTTTTTCAGTGCTGTGACGTCCCTGTAGTGCCTGATATATTTGCCAATACATGAGTAATTCCCCCAAGCAGATTTGAGTTAGTGTTGGGTAAGTCTGACTGTAGTTTAGACAGTGCTTGGTGACATGCTTAGCAGCTGAGTGTAGTTTTCCTAATGCGATATTATGTCTGGATATTTGTAGGGTGTACTGTTGCCTGGCCCCCATAAGTGTTGTGTATTTCTGACACATCAGTGGGCTGATGTGAGGATTTCAGTCAGTAACAAGTGGAAGTAAATGAGTGCTGGACTTGTGCTATTTCAGTCAATATATGTTAGGACAAACATGAGAGTGTTACTGCAGCAACTGTGTCAGCTTATCTACTACAGTATTTCAGATATGTCTCTATTTCTATGGCTTTCTCCCCCCACTTTGTCAGGACTGGCCCAGGTTCATTGCACTAAGGGGTTCTGAGCCTACCTCTGGACTGTCTGGATTGTTGCAGCATGTCCAGGTTTATTGCTCATATTTCTGGTCTGTCCCACAGATGCATTATTTTTATATCCCTGGTAAATCACTGTGATGATCTGAGGATTTCTGACAGTAAATGATGACATACATTTCAGTTTTAGAACTCACATCCTTCAGAACATGTATGCTGAAAGAAACCTTTATTTATATATATATATATATATATATATATATATATATATATATATATATATATATATACATATATATATATATGGGTTCACTTCTAAATTTCGAAATACTGAAATACCGAATTTCAGTATTTCGAAATTAGAAACCCGAACGTTCACAAACCCGACAGTTCACAATCGCGATATCACAATCCCGAACACTCAGAGTACTTGCCAATAAGGATATAGGCTTCCTGTATCGTTAAGTAGTTGTACGTTGTACCGACAATATCATGGCGTCCAACACCATAACTCCACCAGGGAATGTGGGTGAAACATATACCAGGGTGAAATCACAGAAGGGAAAGGATGTCCTTATAATAGAAGGGTACGTTTACCACCTTGAAAAGACAGCGCCGCAAAGGAATTATTGGTGCTGTAAGAGGAAGAGAGCTATGAAGTGCAAGGGGAGGGTAATAACTACTGCCGTTGCAGACGGGGAGGAAGTGTTAAAAAGCACAGCACACATGCATGCAGGGGACCCAACAGAGGCTGAGAGGTACAGTATGTGTGCAGGTTTAAAAGAGAGAGCACGCATTTCACGGGATGCACCTTGTTTACTTGTTGAGGATGTGCTAGCAAGCACTTCTCTAGATGTAGTACCTCATCTCCCAAACAGAAGGGCTTTGCTGCAACAAGTGGGGAGGGTAAGACGGAAGGGCACCAGACTTATCCAAAATAGATGTGTCACGTTACAAGATGTAAATGTGGAGGAGGATGCACTTAAAGCAGGCAGCTTCATATATAAGTGATGTTAGTGGAGAAAATGTTGTGTTGGTGTTCACCACAGTCAATAACTTGAATGATCTTAGTAATGCAACTATTTGGTTGATGGACGGGGCATTCTTCTACAAGGGGGAGATATGTAGGCAGTTGTATAGCATTCACGGTCTGTTACGCTGTGGCGGGTACAGTAAGTCCATCCCACTATTGTACTGTCTCATGACTAAGAAGTCGTTGTGGGCGTACAATGCCATGTGGGATGCTATTTTCCAGTTATTAGAGCAGTATGACTTACAAATAGATCTTAGGTATGTACTGTGCGACTTTGAGATAGCCACCAAAAGGAGCATAGCAATGAACTTTAATGGGGTGAAATCGAAGGGGTGCCTTTTCCATTTTAGCCGTAATATATGGCAGAAAGTCCAACAGCTGGGACTGACTAAACTTTAAAACAATAACCTGCGGTTCCAGCTGAGTGTGAAGTGTTTGATAGCCCTGGCATTCCTACCAGAGGATGACGTGGTAAGGGCGTTTAGTGAACTTAAGAGCAGGTTTCCGGCTAGAGGGTCAGGAACTTGTAAAATACTTTGGGGACTGCTATGTGTTGGGGAGGAAAAGAAGATTTACCACTAGGTCTGCCTGTGTCGCTAGGTTTCCGCCTCTATTCCCCATTAGTTTTTGGAATGTGTTTGACTTGAATACCTTGTGTTTGCCATGCACGCAAAACTCTGTGGAAGCATGGCACCGGAGACTGAAGTGTTTGTTGGGGGCAAAGGCAACTGATTTAGGACTGCTTATGCTTACATTGGCCAGAGAACAGGATAGGGTGGATGAACTTAGAAGCCGGCTAAGTGCTGGTAGTCCGCCCACACCTAAATGACGTAGACTTATGGTACGTCAACAACAGTTTGAACACATCCTGGCCAATCGTGAGTCGTACATTACAGAGGAATTCCTGCTTGCAATAGCACGTTTACTGCAGTTATAAGCTGTGCATGTGTACTGGTTATGGAAATGTGTGTTGTGTATCATGTGAGGTGGTGTGTACGCGGGTTTAAAGCGATTCTATGCCTTATGGGTGTTTTGCAAATGGTGGAGGGTGTAAAATATGAAAATCAGACGCCAGAATGTGTTTTTTGATATTTTGACGATTCAAGATTGTAGCATGCATGATTGTGAACTTCGGGTTTGTGAACGTTCGGGTTTCTAATTTCGAAATACTGAAATTCGGTATTTCAGTATTTCGAAATTTAGAAGTGAACCCATATATATATATATATATATATATATATATATATATATATATATATGTGTGTGTGTGTGTGTGTGTGTGTGTGTGTGTGTGTATGTGTATATTTTATATGCATATATCTATTTATATTATGCATATATTTGTCCATATATATGCATCTCCATACATATATACGTGTATATGTATAAATATGAAACCTGACTGATTCTATGAAACTATTCCCTACTATTGAATGAGCATATATTGGAAAAAGCATCAACCAACCTTACAGCTTAAATGGTGTAGTGGTCTATTGCTCTGACTATGGTGTACAGGGCCCTGGGCTCAAGATGTGGGAGGACTGATAATTTTGTTGCTCTTAGAACTGCTTACTCACACTTACACCTGCAATGATTCTTTCAAAGAAAAGAAAAAGGGGTGATAGGAAAGTGATGAAAAAGTGGCATGCAGAGGGAAAAACAATAAGAAAGATAGCTACAGATGTGCAGGACATGTGTACAGGAGGTCCATAGCTGTCCATTTCTTATACAGCAACAGCCATGCATTTATACAGAATTTTGAGGTGAATTTGGACACTCAAACTCAAACCCCAGAGAGATGGGTGAAGACAACAGAAATGTGCTGTTAAACCTGCTGAGCATTGCTAACCATTGCCCACAATTCATTCTCATAACATACCACACTAATGACTTCATTTAATAAGTGTATATGATCTCCATGGTCTGTATTATAACAATGATCGAATGTTGTTATATTGACCCCTAAATGTCGAAAATCCAAAACAGCGAACAACCAGAACAGTGATTTTTTCCCAGGGGAATAAATCTCTGCCCCCACAAAAAAAAAACAGTAAACACTAAATAAAGTGGAGGGCTTGGCCCCCCCCAAATTCCCCATACTTAAATATACCAACTCTGAGATCGCACTACTGTGGAGGAAATGGCACAACCCAGACGGCTGGCCTAGAAATTTCTTTCCCTGGGAAAAAATTAGCTGTTCCAGCCTTTTGTTATTTTGCCAGTTCGACATGTAGTGTTCGCTCTAACAGCATTCAATCATCTGATCGTTTGCTGTTCTAAAGTACACCCGATTTCCATTACATGACAGGGCTGTATGTGCTTTCATCACAGTAGCAAGGGGTGTAACTGTACTGTATGGGACATGTGTATACATGAGTGTTTTCACATGTTATATGCACTCACACTTCCATTTTACACCAGCTACACTACCCTGAGTGATAAAAATATCTTACCACATATTTTAATACGAACATAATACTTTTAACACTGCTTTCCAATATAAAATTGGATTGCTTGTTGTGGTACACGAAAGATATACACTTGCATGCAAAGCTGGGACTCTGACCACTGCACTATCTTGGGTTGGGGATTTGAGCTGTATATTTTTATTTATCAGCTATTGGATATTTACATTATATTACTATATTAAATGGAGAGTATTGAGGTTTTCAGCCATGTCATTGAGGACTGCTATCATGCCATTTATTTATTTATTTAAGTTTGATGACCGGGGAAGTCCACTGGGCCAAGAAGAGCCTGTTTTCAGTGGAGGCCTGGGGAGAAACGTTCCACAATAATTGCAAGTTACATTTGACATGACATGACATAATGGCATACATTTCAGTTTCAGACAATTGCAAGTTACATTTGACATGACATGACATAATGGCATACATTTCAGTTTCAGACTTGCTGCCTTCTGAACATTAATGCTAATGCATAACTTGTTTTCTATCAACTTTCTGTCTGTCCTCTGTGCATATGGGATGACACCAGTGCTCAGGCTATGGTTGACTACACTGCAGAATGGGTCTGAGAGCCCATGCCTGTGTTCATGTTGGATGCAGACAGGAACGGTATCAGGCCTATGGAGACCTCTATGTGTTTCCTTTGAGAGGCATTGCAGACCTGCTTCCTGATCATTAGGGGAGGTGGGCAGGTGCTGTACATGCACATGTGTACTTATGGGGGAACAGGAGGGTGATGTTTACACTTCACCTGTCTGCAGCCGGTTGCCTATATCGATGGCATATGTGTATGTGGTGTTATTGACCACCACTACAGAGCAGATATTTGTGTTGCCTCTGGAATTGCAGACACATGTCTGGAAGGCCTAGTGATTGGCCTTGGTGGATGCTTCCAGTTTACACTCACATACAGCCTTAGAGTACATCACCTGTGACCTTATTTGCTTGTGCAGAACAAGGTGACATGGCTTTCAATTAAACACCTATTCTTTCTTGGCCTGTCCTGCGATTATTTCCACCTATGATGGTAGTGTGTATTGCTGCTATCCACCACAGATGTTCAACTTACCTTGAGGGAGTTGATGTTGTCTTGTTGGGTATTACTGAGGTCATAAAGCTATGTAGGTGCCCACATAGTATGTGGTGTGGGCCTGGACACTGCTGATAGTTCCAACATATGGGACACCCTTCATGTGGGCCTTGCACATTTTCCTTGCCTATGCAGGGGGACATTACAGAGGTGTGGGGCTACAGCTTCACAGAAAGTAGGTGGAAATACCTCACAGTTAAGGACATGTGGAGACAGCCCAACAACATGAGGGAAAAATCTCCAGAATTGAGTACAGATTGTATGTCATTAATGTTGTTATACACATGGAGGGTTGCTAGATTGGCAGGCTTCACCTGGACATGCATTTACTGGCTGACATGACATCTGACAGTGATATGCCTCTGACATACCTCTCAACTGGCATGTTGTCCACAGACTGGCCAGATGTTTGCCTGTTATGTTTTGTCTGTTCCTCGAACAAGATCTGTTTTTGTGGGGTTGGTAGGATAATGTGAGGATTGTAGTCAGTACCTGTTGACATCCATTGGTGTTCCAGACATCATATCCTAAAGGGATGTTATGTTACAACAACAGGTATAACACCAGCTACTGTTTCAGTTTGTAACACCATTATGTATGATATGTCCTTCTTTCCAGCCCCCTGTTCCACAAGTACATCATGCATTGTCCAGATGTCCTTTACTATGATGTGCAGAAGTATGGTATTATCATTAATTACCAACTGCACTCCGGTTATCATCCCAAAGACCTGGCAGACTCCTGACCATGGTATGGAGCAGTGGCCAGGATTATGGTTCCACACCCTGGTAATTCTGTGGAAATCTGTACATATGACAGTTATGTATGTCTGGCCATTGTGAACAGACTGCCAGGACTGTGTAGCAATGTTGTGTGTAGATATTTGTTGGGCCGGGTAGGAAGAGTAGCAGATGTGAGTGTCATACATCCTTTACCTATCTGACTCTGCATGCTGCTATAGCTGCTGCCGGTCTATCACATGTCTGTATGTTTGTAGGGGCTGACTTTGAAATGTCCTGTAACACCTCAGGATTCCCAGTACACTGTGAATTGAGTCAGTATATGTCGGTGTAGTGTGTGACTAGCAATCAGGATATGTTTGTTCAGACAGTTGTTCTACTTTAGAGTTAATTTTGGGTACTGGTATGTTGCTGTGATTGTGGTGCAAATGTTTTTGGGTGGACATTTTTGCACTTTCTGCTTTTCAATACAGTTCCATCCCTGTGGTGCATGCTATATTTGAATATACATGGATAATTACCCAGCGGTGATGTGGGGGAGTGTCATGTTGGTCTTACTGTGCTTCATAAGGTGCTGGGTGACATGTTTGGCAGCTGTCAGGGGATATCCATTCTGTTACATCACTGCGGTCATACCTCTACACTGTCCAGAGGACTAGACACTGTCCAGATGAGTGTCTCATATGTTTGGTCTGTTCCACAGACAGTTGCTGTCCTTGGCTACTCTGTAGGATACTCTGGGGAATGCAGTCAGTAAATGCTAACATCCATTGGTGTTACTGACTTCACATCCCTCAGAAAAGATATGTTACAATAAAGCCGGTAACACCAGCAGCTGTCTATACTTATAACAGCAATATGTCCAAAATATCCCTGTGTTTGGGCCTCTGTCCTCCAATTATGTCAGACTTTGTCCAGATGTCATGCACTAAGAGGTTCAGAGGTATGTAGTATCATTATTTATTGCATTTATTCCTGCTACCATCCCAATGATGTCATAGACCCCCAGACATGTAACAAGGAAGTGGCCATAGATATGAGTCCTGTGCCTATTCATTCTGTGGGAAACTGTACATTTGAGAGGTCTGTGTATGTCTGCCCATTGTTAAAAGACTGTGAGGACTGTGTAGCAGTGTAATGTGTACATGTTTTTTGGGCTGTGTAGGGAGGGGGTACATGTGAGTGTCATGGGCCCTTTTTATCTGACTGTGCATGCTGCTCTGGTTTCTGGTTCCCTATCTCCTGTATATTGTTTGTACATGCAAACAGTGACATGTCCCGTAACACCTCAAGATTTCCACTACACTGTGACTTGGGGCATTATATGTAGGAGTAATGTGTGAGCGGCAAATGGGATATTGTTGCTCACACAGTCATTATAATGTAGTGTTCAGTTTGCTTACTGGTATGTTGCTGTGACTGTAGTGCAATTGGTTGGGGGTATGCACTTTCACACCAGTGTCTGTTTCCCACTAGTGTTACATCCCTGTAGTGCATGTTATATTTGCTAATGCATGTGTACAGCCCCAGAGCTGGACTTGGGTAGTGTTGTCAGTCTGATTGTAGTTTGGACATTGCTTGGTAGCTCAGTGTAGTTTCCCTAATGTTGTGTTATGTCCAAATATTCGTAAGATGTCCGGTTGTCTAGCCGATATCTTTGGTCTGTTCCCCATAACTGTTGTGTATTTCTGACACATCAGTGGGATGAGGTAGGGATTGAGGTCACCAACTAATGAGAAGCAATTGAGTCCTGGAATTGTGATTTTTTTCAGTCGATATATTTTAGGACATACAATGTTACTACATCAACTTTAACAGCTTATCATGTATTTTGGATATGTCCCTATTTTCAGGCCTTTGTCCACCTACTTTGTCAGGCTTGGTCCGGGTTCATTGCACTAAGGGGTTCTGAGCATACCTCTCCACTGCTGGGATTTTCGCAGAATGTCCAGATATTTGGCCCATACTTTTGTTCAATTCCACAATTTATTTGTATTTGTCAGGTAAATCACTATGATGATCTGAGGATTTATGTCAGTAAATAATGACATAACATTTCAGTTTCCATCCTCATATCCTTCAGTAATTGTCTGCTGAAACACACCATGTTGCTGTAGCAGATGTCTTCATTTGTAACAACAATATTTGAAATATGTCCCTATATGTGGCCCATTTCCCCACCCCCTTTTACAAACTTTGTACAGTTTTCTTGCACTAACAGGTTGAGAGGGATGGCTCTGAGGTATAACTGTACTGCATGTTATATATATATATATATATATATATATATATATATATATATATATATATATTTTTTCCCCTTTCTTTATATTTTTATATATGTATATCTATATTATGAATCTCCCCTGGATTTACTAATCTTCCATGCAGGACTAGCTTAGTCCTGCAAGGAAATGGCCATTTAGGAGCAGGATGGCAGCGCACCATGCATATTAATGAAGGCATGCTGCCTAAGCTCCAAATCCTACAGGGAGCATGTAAGAGTGCAGGGGGCGTGTCTGAGAGCAGAGCTTTTAGAATATACACGCCCCACAATGAAGAACAGCAAAAAGGCCAAAAGAATGAGTGAGACTGCTCATAGGTGTCCACATACCCCCCAGCAACATCCTCCACATGTACAACAGCAATAGTAAATACAAAGAAAATAAACGTACCATTTTTTTTATGAATCCAATTAAAGCTAACCGTAGGTGCACAGGTCTGTCCACCACTTAGCTATGGTTGATGCAGCTTAAATGGCTGAAGAGGATAAAAAGGAAGATATATGCAAATGAAGCAGTATAGCAATAGTGTAGTGGGCAGAGCGTTCGCCTTACAAGCAGGCATTCCCAGTTCGAGTCCCACTACAGCACATTCCATTTTCCATGTCAAATCATGTTATGACCAATATTTTAGTTGCATAACCTACTAAATAACATATATTTGTGAAATGGAGTATTGTATTAAATGCAGATGTGAGGTGTCAGTGTCATAATGTTGCAAAGTCCACAGATAATCACGTGTCCCATACAGTATATGTACACAGAATCATGGATACAAATGGAAGGTAAAATGTGTAATGAATGATAACTCCAAACAGCTTACAAATCCCCAACCTTCCCAAGAACTATTAGACATTACTGTCTAAATAAGTGCAGTTGTAAGCAGGAGTAAGCACTAGTAAGCAATTGTAAGCACCATTAAGCAGTAGTAAGCATACGTAAGCACTAGTAAGTGGGTTTAAGCCCGTTTGCATGGAGATAAGCAATGCGCACACAGGTTAAGCAATATTGAAGCTAACTCTCTGTAAGCATATTTAACCGGAGGTTTGCATTGCTTACCCTCACGCAAACCCATGCAAACCCGCTTACAAATGCTTAAAAGCACATTACTCACTCTGTATCCAATGGCCCTTGTTCTGCCCAGCAACAAAATAAGTAGCCCCCGCAAGGCTTGAACCCAGGGCCCTGCACACCACAGCCAAAGTGATTTACCACTAAGCCATGTCAGATATACATAACACTGATGTTTTCACAAACATATCATCCACCACAGTCATTCAACAGTACAGGAAATGTATTTAAACATGAAGATGTATGTGTGTGTGTGTACATATATTAATATCTAAATAGATATATACATATCTGTATATGTAGATATAGATATATAAATATATACATATATATATATATATATATATATATATATATATATATATACATATACATACATCTATAGATATATATGTCTACATCTATATGTGTATATATATATATATATATATATATATATATATATATATATATATATATATGTATATATATATATATATATATATATATATATATATATATATATATATAGCTATATATATATGTAAGGAGATATATATATCTATCTATATATATATATATATATATATATATATACCTATATAGGTATATAGAGACATACATCTGTAGATAAAAATAGGAACATAAAAACATATATGCCACATGCACCATTAATGGGGCTGAAGGGACCCAAACAACATACCTCTTTTATGAATAGGTATCCCCCCCCACACAGTCAAACACGTCTGCCCTGCAGTACACTACCAACTGTTGCAGATCCCATAACCAGGACCTGACACAACACGGGCACAAGATGTTAACAGTACTCCATCCCACCTGTATGATGTCAGGACTATCAGTAATATATCATATAGTACAGTCTGGCTACCATAAGGAATGTACAATGTGGAAGCAATCAACATCCCTAGGATACATATACATAAACACATATATGCAGATGGAGATATACATATGTATGTATATATGTAGAAGGTGCACACAATATGGAACAGTCACTATGCCTACAGTCACCACCTTACCAACTGGACACTGTATGAGCCACCCATACAAATGACAATCGTTGCCTGCAACATATACCCACAGAGAGGTCAAAGGATATAATACCACACACAGGTTTGCATACATGGGAAAACTTTATTTGTGTACTATTACAGTTGTATATGCCATGTCATATAGCTGTTTAGACACCGACATCCATATAAACAGAGCAATGCAACTGTTAAATGTCTGAGAGCAGAGCTTTTAGAATATACACGCCCCCGCAACGAAGAACAGCAAAAAGGCTGTGTAATCACCCAGAATGATGCCGCAGTACAAGGACAAAATGATTGACTTCAACAATTGGCTAATCTTCTGGTGCCATTCTAAAGGGATCCAGTATCTGTCTGCCTGGGATGACATGCTCGACAGACCATATTGCTTTGCCAGAGATAGCCTGCATCTGTCACCCCTGGGATTCTGAATACTGGCTAAGGTTCTTGCTGCCTCTATAGTGCCTTTTTTAGGCAAGGTTCAAATGACAAATTCACCACCGTAGCAGGAACAGGCAACCAAAAACTGAGGGTGATGCTGCTCAATGCTAGAAGTCTAAATCTCAAAATGCACTCACTCAAGGCACTCCTTAAAATGGGGAACATCGATATCTGTGCAGTGACTGAGACCTGGTTCAAGGCTCCAGAGAGCACCCCTGCACTACCAGGCTATAACTCATACCACACTTTTCAGCCATGTTACCTGGACCAGAACACCAAAGGTGGAGGTTTGTCCATATTCATTAAGGATATCCACACCTCCAGGCTAGTTGTTTAGCATATTGCAGCCGAGGTTATCCAAGTGCAACTAACTCTGGGCAAAACTGTAGTCCAAATTGTAGATTGCTACAGATTACCCACCATGCCCCAGGATTGCCACTCCTCTTTTCTTGATGTACTGGAAAATATTAGGGTTCAACCAAGCACCCTAATAATGGGCGATTTCAACTACCTCACCATAAACTGGGAAAACTACTCATGTACCAACTCCTTTGCTCAACGCTTTCTGGAATTCATAAACTCCAATGCCCTGGATCAACTTATCCACACCCCCACCAGGGGCAACAATATCCTACATCTAGTCATTATGAACATGAGTGACTGGTGTTCCACACCTGAAGTCAATGCCTCATTGGTCCGATATGTCCATAAGCTAATTACCCCAGATATTCACATCCTTCCCCCACCCCCCATTAAGGAAACCATGGTAAAAAATTTTTCCATAGCCAACTTCATGCTTCTTAAGACAGAAGTGGTGAACTTCATGACACCCATGCAGACAGACAATACAGTTACGACTACTGAATCCTATACAATTGCACTTTATAAGCACTTACATGAGTGCATGGATCTTGCTATCCCAAACAGAACCAAGACACTATCCTCCAAAAAAAGGAAGCCAATCTGGTGGTCCCCTGCCATAAACAAACTGTAAAACAGAAGGAAGAAACTGTTGCAAAAGAGAGTAAAATCCGATGTGTGGAGGAGCTCCCTGGTCAGCCTCAGTAAGAAGCTGTGATCCCTGATAAAATCCTCCAAAGCTAGTTACGAAAACAAAATCGCCACTGATTCTAAAGACAACCACAAAGCATCCTATAGCTATGTCAAGAATCTCAATGGCAACACTCAGATCTGCTCTGAGTTACAGCACAATGGCACTAAATATACAGAGCCAACTGATATTGCCAACATCCTGGCAGATAGGTTCAGTGCTAACTTTACCCCATTCTCACCCCTAAAGAGCCCATTTCTATACCAGAAGAATGCAAAGTTCCTGTAATCATGGCTGCACAGGTAAAAACCACACTCTCAAAAGCCAAGAACACAGCATCCATGGGAACAGACAACATCCCAGGCTGCGTTCTACATGATCTACAGAACGAACTGGCACCCCACCTAAGTACCATGCTCAATCATAGCCTCACCTCAGGCTTTGTCCCTGCTGAATGGTGCACAGTGATGGTTATCCCACTCCACAAGGGGGGAGCCACCACGGACCCCGGGAACTACCACCCCATTAGCCTGACGAGCATGATCTGCAAGGCCATGGAACGTATCATCATGGAACTTATAAACAAAGACATTGGTAATCTCCAAACTCTGGACCCCACCCAGTTTGGGTTTGTAAAAGGTAGATCATGTCTCCTAAACCTGATAGACATCTTTGAAGCAGTTACCAAAGCCGTAGACAAGGGTAAGGTGGTTCACACAGCCTATCTAGATCTTGCCAAGTCTTTCGACACCATCCCCCACTCTGGAATTATAGATAAACTCACTAAACTAGGTATAAATCCCTATGTCACAAGATGGGTTGCAACTGGCTCACTGACAGAACCCACACTGTGAAAGTAGCAGACTCCAAATCTGACTTCAGACCAGTGACAAGTGGAGTTCCACAGGGTTCAGTCCTGGGTCCTCTCCTGTTTGGTATCTACTTCTCTGAAGTACAGGCTAACACAGAAAGTCTTTGGCTAACAAAGTTCGCAGATGACTGCAAACTAGGAGCCATAATGAAAACTCCTAACGATGTGGACATCCTACAAAAGGGCCTCACTGAGACAGATGCCTGGTGTCAAAGCCATGACCTCAAGCTCAATGCCAAAAAGTGCATTGTCATCCCCTTTGGTAAAAACTCTGTACCCATGAACTACAACATAGGCAGTAGTATACTTAACACCGAAAGTGTGATAAGAGACCTTGGGACACAGGTGGACATTAGTCTCTCCTTTGATAATAGCATCACCACAGTAGTCAGGAAATCCTTCTACTTGGCACCGCTCATCACAAAAGGTTTCTCATCCAGGAAAAAAAAGAGGTCATTGTTCCCCTCTACTCATCACTCATTAGACCCATTATAGAGTACAACACCCCTTTTGGTATGTACCTCACAAGACATCTACAACAACTGGAAAGGCAGCAGAAATACCTCACAAAGAGGATTACCGGCCTCAAACAGATGCCCTACACAGACCATCTCAAAAAACTCCAGCTTTACTCCATTGCATATTGCCTACTCAGAGGTGATCTCTGCCTAACATACAAAGCTATGTCAAACCCAATGCTGTTGGACATGCTCCACTTAAGGAAATCCTAATCCTTCCGATCTACATGCTCTAGGGACATAAACCTTGTCACCACAATAAACAGAACATCCCGGAGGGATAGATTCCAGTCCCAGAGACTTCCCATACTCTGGAATAAGCTACCTATCTATATCAAACAAAGCTCCTCATTAGCACTCTTCAAGAAAAATCTTGATGATTGGATGGGAAATCGGAAATTCACCCTGGGGATCACCTTTGTGGCTCTGCTGACAGTGGCACAGGAAAATAATTTTCTTGGGTGGCAAAAGCCAGGGTACTTTTTTGGCTGGGCTTGTATAGGCCCCATGGCCAATAGCCTAGTACCTACCTATGAAGCTATAATCCTATGAAGCAGTTATATTAATACAGTAGTCTGGAAAGGTCTACATGTGTTGCTGTCCAGGAAGAGTCCTTCAAGTAGTACAATAGTAAAGACAGACTGGGCCACAGAATAGCAAACAACCAACAGTAAGTAATGCAGATGTATAGTCCAGCATCCTCTATCTACACTCTGTACACAATCCCTAGGGGTAAAGACCTCAGTTGACACAATGTGATGTATCTGTTACATAAGGTATAACTGACACCATCACAATCACACTGACAATCAGAACAGTCTGTATGGCAGGAGGCAGTAGGCCTGCATTTACCCAAGATGAATTATATGGTAATGTACTTACAGATACCTTAAGGCAGCTTACCCCTGATACCCCCACATGTTGTAACAGCCGAGGTTAGTTATGGTTTGAGCATTTTGTCAAACGAAAAGCGCTTTACCATTAAACTTGATCATCAATATTGGAGTTTATACTTTGTTCACCTGTCAAGTGTTGCCTTGTTTGCTTCAGTTTTGTTCGTTGGATTACTAGTTTGCTTGTTTGCTTTTGAGTCTTTAGTTATGGTGTATCCACCCTAGACTCAATAATACAGGGCCATATACCACTGTTACATACACTGACCTCTGGAGTGCCTAAGGGCACACATGTATTGTCTAGGTGAAGCCCACACATATATGGACCCAACCCCACAGTATGTGTGGGGGACACAACAGCAATGGACTGATGGCAGGAATGGCAGCATGACATTCTCAAAGCCCACTACATAACTCCTAACAGCATATCATATGTACAAAGACTGGTATGTAGGTGGAGGACAGAGGCTGGAACACAGACCCATATGTGTAAAACTGTTGTCATACACTAAGCAAGTCATTGTTGTTACAGGATAGTCTGCAACATACCCTTAGTCAGGAATATGAAGTTAGAAACAGAAGTGGATGTATACATGTACTGATAGCACTCAACATACACACTGCCAGTGATATATCTGACACAAGACCTGTGTGGTAGACAGACAAAACATAATAGGCACACCTCTGGCCATAAAGAGGATATGACCACAGTTGAGAGCTATTCAGACAGACTGCATTCCAAGTTAAACTAGTATGCAAACTCAAACCCTGTAACACTGGTGCTATACAATGCATACAACAACACTACTCACAGTCTGTCTGTAGTTCTGGAACCTCCTACAGATATGTAGCTGTCTTGAGTGTGGAGGTTCTCCTGTAAGAGGTATTGCTACCTGCTGTCTGTAACACTGCTGTCCACACGCAGGAATGATGTCCATTATACAGGAAAGGTAAAGGGACCACGCCCAGAAGATGTAGGGATTTATAGTAGTTGGTTGCCATGACAGTGGTAATTGGAAGTACTACATGGCATTCTGCATGCAGATAGCAAGTGGAGGACACTGATTAGTGCAGAGGCCATCACCTGATCATGTGCATCACCTACAAATTCCATGCTGCAATCTATCCAAACCAGCTGTCATAGGAAAAAACTTCAAAGACCAATTCACGTAAGGTTCAAGCAAGGCACCCTTTATTAACTTGCAGCAAGGAGACAAAGCATGCTGGCAGAATGGTTTGTCTGAACATTAATAATTAGTATGGTATTTTTATACAGTTCTTTCCATGTCACACAGAAATGTTACTTCTATTGCGGACGTAGTTAGACACAGCTTTCTGTATTGTTCTACAGAAAATGTTACTAGACTAATTGCTGACTAGTTGAGAATAACTGCTGATTTACAAAACATTTGAGAAAAACAACCTGGCCTTGGGGCTTATTTTAGCCCACCACAAACTTTCAATTCTTCAATTGTGCAGTTCTAATATATGTGTTACATTTTGCCTAGATTCAAGGTACATTTCTAGCTTGAGTACAAGTAATGCTGACTACGGTTTATACTTTCAAGTATCCATTGTGTTCCTTATCAAAGCTTCTAACAGCTGTGTACTTTCTCATGGCATAAGCAGAAAATCAATAACTCTTTGTTAAGTCTCATGACACTAGTAGAAATGAAACACTTCTTGTTATTTGCTGACATTAGCAGAAAATAAAAAGCTTCTTGTTATGTTTCTAATAGCTGTGCAGATTCATGCAGTGTGAACAGAATAAATGTAGTAACCCTTTTAAACCTCGATGCACTAAGCATGCATATTACTAATACATATTTTTCTAACATTTCCCCCCTTTTAATACTTTTATTCTACTTCCAAAATAAGCATAAACAGTTTTTTTTCTTCCCCTAACCTCTTCCTACTCAGGATTTGCAGTTAAGAGAGTCATTCAGTTTAAACTTATGAAAACATTTTCAATTTTTCAGCAATTCTTCAAGTTCAGCACCTTGGTATAAGGTTTCTGAAACTGACATGTCTATAAAGTCTTTAATCAGTCTTTTCATGCAGGGGATGCAGCAGCACACACATACCACCAGAAGGATCATTCCTACACAGATGGCAATCAGAATGTTCATTAGGATACTGCCCCACCCCCCAAACAATCTCTGGAAAAAGTCTGTCAATGGATTTGGTCCTGGCTTGGTCATAGCCAACACCTGCTGAATTACCTCAAGGTGATTGTCTATCTTGTGTTTGTGGTCAGGAATATACAAACAGCACTCATCCTGGATTAAAGGGCAAGTACCTCCTCTCGCCACTAGGGTGAAGTCAAGAGCCATGCAGTTTTGAAGCACTACAGTTCTCATGGCAGTCAGTTTATCAGTCACCAATTCTATGGCAGAAAAGGTTGCATTGCTCATTATTTCAAGAAGTTTAGACAGTTTTCTCAATTCCCAGATTGATTTTGTTGCTCCATATGCTGGCAGTACACCTGCCCACGAGATGATGGTATCACCCAAGTCCATATGTGACAGTCCATTTTTCCCTAGGTCCACAGCATGATGGTTTTTCCAGCCCACATTGATTTGCCCCACTGGATTGACAGGCTTCTTGATTTCTCGTCGAACATTCCAAATTTTCCCTTGAGGTAAAACTGCTGTGTGTCATATGGCCGGAACCAGGTACCCCAAATAACAACTGCTGGACCAATTCTCAGGTAACCACTTATATGCTTTCCTACCACATACAAAGTAGCAATCTTCTACTTTGGTAGTAACTTTACTATGTCCTGGCTCTGGATGAAACATTTTTTGTCAACTATAATCAGTTGTTTATAGAGGTCAGCATTATGTTTTACTTCATCAGTTGTCCTATGCATCAGTTCAAAAAATGAATCATAGCTTGTGTTGCAATAGGAACCTGTGTTGTCAGTTTTATTGTAGCATCTATAGGGAACAGTCACATTGCAATTGCTCCAACCCACCTGAACTGTATCATTTTTGTAAAAACATACAGTCCCCTTCTGTCGAACAGACAAGTGCAATGCTACTTTATCTTGTGATGTGACATCTGATGTATCATAGACTAAGTTTTCCCAGGTCTTGTTGGCTCCTAGGGGGACTGAAGTTAACAATAACCCCCTGTATGCTGTTGGCAAAGCTGTGCAAGTCCAGCAGTTCGAAACATTGAAGGTCTCAGCATACATATATTTGATTGCCTGGTAAGTGTTGAAGTTTGGGTGCCACTCTACGTGCAACTCTCCACACTTATTCAGTTCAGTTTGTGTGGCTGGGTAAAGGAATGACCACAACAAAAAGATTATTGTCACTAGTACAGTTGACAGGATGATTATGCCATACTTCTGAGGAAACGGTTGTTCTGCACTCCTGTTTTCTCCGACTCTTCCGAATAGGTACATTTGGATCTTACTGGATCCTGTCATCTTTATTTCAGACATGTGTTCTTACTCTCTGCCATAATAGGACCTTCAGCACCGATCATTTCTTCACTGGGGTTGAGACGGATCAGTCCTTTTGATCTGACCCCCCTTTGTAGCCAGACTTTGTGCTGAGGGCCCCGATGGAGAGGTAAGATTTTTGTCCAGTTCAAAGTTCTTAACTAGTTTGCAGTATGTCAAGTGGATCCACGAAGCTCGCTCTGCTATCTTGACTGCAGTGGGTGTCAAAAGAAGCACCTGGTATGGACCTTCCCACCTTGGTGATGACCAATTCTTCTTCTTTACAACTTTTATCCACACCCAGTCCCGGGGTGTCACTGCCACCTCTGATGTCTCAGTTTGTTTTCTATCTGAAACAGAATTTGACTGCAACAGATGTTTAGAATTCATTAACTTCCTCATATATTCAGCTAGTGTAAAATCAACTTCCTGGTCTGAGGACATGAGAAGTTTCCACTGGGGTGTATAATAAGCCCTTCCAAATAGTTTTTCAAAAGGAGTCAATCCTTTTGCAGTCAGAACAGTTCTCATGCTCAACAGCACCAGGGGCAAACAATACAGCCAATTCTTTCCTGTCTCAGCTATTAATTTTCTCAATTTGTTTTTTAATATACCATTATGCCTTTCAACTAGCCCTGCAGATTGTGGATGGTATGCACAATGATTTTTTAAAGAAATACCAACATGCTTACTTAACTGCTGTATGGTTTGGTTTACAAAGTGTGTACCATTGTCACTGTAGATCCTTTCCAGAATGCTGAATCTAGGGATGATTTCTTTGACAAGTACTTTTGCCACTGTGGCTGCATCTGGATTTTTGGTTGGAAAGGCTTCCACCCATCTGGAAAACATATCTACAATGACAAGACAATACTTCTTATTTTCACATTAGTTCAATTCTATGAAATCAATACAGATAGTGTGAAATGGATATGGTGGTGTAGGGAAACTCCCTTGCTTGGGCTTTAACACCCCTTGTGCATGATGTTTGTTGCAAATTTGACACATCAAACAAAATTTTTTAGTGTAGTTTGTAAATCCGTACGTTGTGAACACCTGGTTCACCAGCTGTACCATCCCCCCTGTTGAGACATGGCACTGCCCATGGCTCAACAAAGCTGCATATCTAAACAAATTAGATGGTAGTATCGGTTTCCCTTCTTTAGAGATGTACAGCCCCTTTTCGAGAATTGCTCCTCGTTTTACCCATCTTTGTTTTTCAGCTTGCGTAGTGAGTGGCTGCATTGTTTTTAACATTTCTAAGTCTAAAATCTCAGAGGGTTGTAGTTCCTCATTTAAAAGAAATACTACTGTAGCTGCTTGTTTTGCAGCTGTATCAGCTCTTGCATTACCTTTTGAAATCCTATCTTGTTGCTTGGTGTGAGCTGTGCATTTACAAATGGCTACTTTCTGAGGTAACTGAATAGATTCTAAAAGATCTAAAATAAACTGTGCATGATTTATAGGTTTGCCAGTAGATGTTATCATTCCTCGGTTTTTCCACTGTTGCGCAAAAACATGTATAGTAGAAAAAGCGTACTGGCTGTCAGTAAAAATGTTTACACATTTACCCTTTGCTAAGATACATGCCCATGTCAAGGCAATCAATTCTGCTGCCTGTGCAGATAAGTTGTGTGGTAAAGGTTTTGCTTCTATAATCTCAGTGTCAGAAACTACTGCATATCCTACTAGGTTCTGTCCTGCAGGACCCCTTTTGCCCGAACCATCCACGTAGTATGTCACCTCGGCATCATCCAAGGGGACATCCGTGAGATCTTTTCTAGGTAGTGTCTTTTGCTCAATTACCTGCAGGCAGCGGTGCGGTGTGCCATCTGCAGGGGTCGGGAGCAGAGTAGAAGGGTTCAGAGTTGTGCATCGCTCAATTGTCATGTGAGGTTGGCTCAATAATATAGTCATACAGGAAAGATGCCTAACAGGGGAAAGATATGCCACCTTTTCTTGTAGTAAAATAATTGTGACTGCATGAGGCACTCTCAAAGTGAGAGGGTGGAATAAGACTACTGAGGTCAAAGCCTGTACTGCCATTGCAGCTGCAACTACTGCTTGTACACAGTGGGGTAAGGATCATGCCACTGGGTCTAGTTGTGATGAATAGTAAGCAATGGGGCGTTGCTTATCCCCATGCTGTTGTGTTAACACTGATGTCATATAACCTTGCTTACAATCTACAGTTTGGAAAAAACGTTTATGGTAGTTTGGTAATCCTAGAACTAATGAGGATGCTATTAACTGCTTCAGTTTGCAGAAAGCAGATTCTGCTTCTGGTGTCCATTGTAATAAATCCTGTGCTGCCATAGGCTTCTTATATATAAGGTCAGTCAGAGGTGCAGATTCCAAAGCATAGTTTGTAATCCAGCTCTGGCAAAAATTAGTTGTACCCAGGAAGGACATCATTTCCTTCTTGGTAGTGGGTTTTGGTGCTTGCAAAATTGCTACCTTTCTGTCCTCATCTAGTGTTCTGCCTTCCTTGGATATTACATATCCCAGGTATCTGACTTGTTTTTTCCAAAGCTGCAGTTTATTTTTGTTTACCTTATGTCCTTCAGTGGCTAAAAATCGTAATAGCGCTATGGTATCTTCTCTACAATCTTGCTGGGTGGGGGCCGCCAGCAAGATGTCATTAACATAAAGTAAAATCTGACTGCCTCTTGGTGGGGTGAATTCCGCCAAGTTGCTTGCCATTTCTTGTGAGAATATCGTTGAACTTTCACAATACCCCTGTGGTAGTCACGTGTATGTATACCTTTTCTCCTGAAATGTGAATGCAAACCAATACTGGTTGTCAGGGTGTATCGGTATCGAAAAGAACGCATTGCTAATCTCTACCACAGAAAAATACTTCTGTTGAGGTTTTAAATCATTCAACAAGGTGTGTTGGTCTGGCACCGTAGGTGCCCTTGGTATTACTGCATCATTTATAGCTTGTAAATCTTGGACCATATGCCATTCTCCATTTGCTTTTTTAACTGGAAATAAGGGTGTGTTACATGGTGAATCGGGAGGTTCTACTAGTATCCCTCCTTTAAGTAAGGCTGCTATAATAGGCTTTATCCCTGCCTCTGCATCTTTTCTTAAGGAATACTGTCTTTTCTGTGGTCTAAATGCTGACTTTGGTGTGATAGTTACTGGTCCCGCTGTACGAATAAGTCCTACATCTGACTTTCCTGTTGACCAGAGAGATTCTGATATATTCTGTAAGGCATTCTCTTCCTCCTTTAATAGGAGTGCTAATCAGCTGTCCTTGCTAGACTGCAAGTGTACGGCTGGGTGGGTCTGAGTTATCCAATTCAGCTTCTGTATTTGTATTCCCTGTTCTGACAGTTCTAATTCTGTCTGTTTCTCCCATCTCGTGACTTTTTCTCCTAGGTCTGCCCATTCTATATTTTTGTTCTTGGTTAAGCTAACATGTGGTAATTGATTAGATTTATAAAGTGCAAAGAACTCCTGGGGCAATGAACAGCTGGATACACTGTTCCTTTCTTTGTCCCAGTACAGGTTATGTAATATCAATCTGTTTGCATGATTTTAAACAATTCTTGATCATATTCCGTATCAGGTCCTGGTGTGCTACAATAATACAGGGTACAGTGCAACAAGTGTTGCTTATCAATGTCAAGGGAGGGGAACTTGCTGATGGCTACATTCATTAATTCTTCAGTCACAGTCCCTGGACCAGTTGTAACCAAGTCCTGGCTGTACCAATAAAACATTTCACCCTCCGATTGCACTGCAAAGGTATCAATTTGTCACTGTGCTTCCATACCCTGCATGGTTGGGACTACTGCTATACCAAGTAGTTGTATGGGGTCTCTGCCCAAGAGGTTTACTGGGCATTTTGCAGAAACAACAATTTTGCTTTTCTGAGTCAATCCTGAAACTGGATCAGTTATTGCAATATTACGGGAGAGGGGCTCCCGATACAGCTGTCCATTAGCTGCTTTTACCAGTGTGTAATCAGGTGACTCCATGTTTTCTGGCATTTTGGAGGGATGTATCAGGGTTCGTGATGCCCCTGAGTCACACAAGAATTTGACTTCCCTCCCTTCTACCAAGAGTGTAACGTCTGGTTTCGTGTCTGCTAAATAGAGCTCCAAGCTCAATAAAGCTAGGTCTAATATTTCATTTTCTTCACTGTCACTAACTTCTTGCACTTCCTCTATCTCTTCTGTCACATCCTCTACTCCCTCTATCACATTCTTATTTGTCCTTTCTTCGCTATCCCCTTCTAGTGATTCCTGACTACCATATAATCAGTCCTCACCCTCCTTGTCTTCCGTGGCTGCCTTCTTATTTTTCGTGCAATCCTTTGCCAAGTGTCCCTTTTTACCGCATTTAAAACATTCTCCCCTTTTCTTTCTCCCTTCAAAGTCCTCTGATCGCTGATCAGATTGTTTGTTTCCCTGTGCATTTTTCTTGCCCTTTTTCCCGGACTGTACTACATAAACTTCTGCTCCATCTTCTACAGAAAATACTTGCGCTTTCTTTTTCTTTTTGCTATTAAAATGCCTTTTGGCATGCCTAGCATATTAAGTAATGACTGTAACCTGCTTATATGATGGTCTACCATGTGTTTTGTAATAAAACTGCTTATAGGTGCAATACTGCCCTTTAAAAATGCATTCTTTAACTGCTGTTCATATGGGGAATCTTGTGTTTGATCTTCAGGAACCTGCATTCCTCAGTGGTTATTAAAACATTCTAATAGTCTGGCATAATACCGGTCAATAGTTTCACCTTCTTGTTGGATGCATTGATTAATGCAAGTCCAGTATGCCCTAGGCTTCCATTTTTCAGAGATGTGGTCTGTAAGACCTTTTACTCTGTTGTCTAATTCTGCGCTGCTATGTAGGAGGGGTCTTTGTGCAGCATCACGGGGATTCCAGTTGCCACTAATCATGTGCCAATCTGGTCCCACAATTTGTCTAACTACTTTTTCTACCTCTTCTCTGTTTAGGTTATAACTCAGCCTCATTCCTTGCAAATCTTCTGAGAATTTTCTAAAATTAACTTTTGAATGGGGAATTCCCTCAGTGGCTTTCCGGACATCTTCCGGAGTCCAAGGTCTATACACTAAAATAGTTGGGTCCTGATTATCTTGTCCTGCCTGAGGATTAGGTACTTCTATAAGTGGCCATATTTCTTCTTCACTCATAGATTGTGAATTCTTAACCATTTGATATAACTTGATGCCTTCATTTGAGTTACCTGCCCTTGTTCGAGACCTGGTCCTGATGGGATCTCAAATATACGGTTTTATTTTCATAATGCCTCTTTCTTCAGTGACCACAGGATATCGTGGGGGTGGACTAACCTGTTCACTTGCTTCATATTCTGGTAAGGGAGGTGGAGGGGCCGATGCTATTACTAAGTTATTGTCCTCCTTATCTAAAAACGTTGTTTCTGAATTTTTGTTCTTTTGTTCCCTACGGTTTACTTCCTCAATCCACCTGTGTGCCTGAGGAATTCCTAATTTACGTTGCTTTTTTACCCGACCTTTGGAATCGGTTTTGAGCTGTTTGACAAGTTTGATAAGTGAGGATTTTTCTAATTTCCCATCGAATTCATATTTATTAACCCATTTTGAATAATATTTAATATTGTTGGCACACTGCGACTGCATGTATTTTGCATCTTCTGTTAACGGCAGATTTTGGGGTCTTTTTGTGCAATTATTACCCATTTTGTTCTACCCTTTTGATCATTACGTAACTTCTCTTATTTTTAACGTGGTACCATGGATTTTGTTATAGTCTCTTCAGAATGACTGCCTATTTATTCTGTTTCTCCTGATCTATGACAAGACAGTAATCTTTTCTGTCCCTGACTTGTAAGCAAAAATACAGTCTTGACAGAAACAATACAAATCTGGTCCCTGATCTAAAACAGAAATCAGGAAAAAGTAGATTCACCTTACCTGAGCCTATGTGATTGATCACCTGATTCATGGAGACCCGTCCTTCAGTCGCAGATCAGAAAGTGGCTGGCCTCTTTTGAACGACAATTCAGTCGGAGAGCTTTTCACATAAGAAGAACCGATTTGGTTTCTTCCCCGTACGGTTTCAACCACCTGGCCCATCTGATCTGAGGTGAAGAGAGGTTCGTCGAAGGACCAATCTGTCAAAGGAAAAAACTTCAAAGACCAATTCACGTAAGGTTCACGCAAGGCACCCTTTATTAACTTGCAGCAAGGAGACAAAGCATGCTGGAAGAATGGTTTGTCTGAACATTAATAATTAGTATGGTATTTTTATACAGTTCTTTCCAGGTCACGCAGAAATGTTACTTCTATTGCTGACGTAGTTAGATACAGCTTTCTGTATTGTTCTACAGAAAATGTTACTAGACTAATTGCTGACAAGTTGAGAATAACTGCTGATTTACAAACCATTTGAGAAAAACAACCTGGCCTTGGGGCTTATTTTAGCCCACCACAAACTTTCAATTCTTCAATTGTGCAGTTCTAATATATGTGTTACATTTTGCCTAGATTCAAGGTACATTTCTAGCTTAGGTACAAGTAATGCTGACTACGGTTTATACTTTCAAGCATCCATTGTGTTCCTTATCAAAGCTTCTAACAGTTGTGTACTTTCTCATGGCATAAGCAGAAAATCAATAACTCTTTGTTAAGTCTCATGACACTAGTAGAAATGAAACACTTCTTGTTATTTGCTGACGTTAGCAGAACATAGAATGCTTCTTGTTAAGTTTCTAATAGCAGTGCAAATTCATGCAGTGTGAACATAATAAATGTATTAACCCTTTTAAACCTTGATGCCCTAAGCATACATATTACTAATACATATTTTTCTAACACCAGCTCATTCCATTTACTGGAGAGAGACTGAGAGAAAGAGAGAAAGAGAGAGCATGAGAGTGTGCGTATAAGGCAGAAAAAATAAAAAAAGAAAACCATCCAGAAGAGTCTGCAGAACAGGTGTGTGAATTATGCATGTATGTAATTGACCTTAGTACTTGGTCCATAATAATGGGATAGACAATGTGGAATGATTTATATGTGCCTTCAGGTGTTTTTATAATGATGTTAAGCTGAACAACTGCTAAGGACAATAGACTCAGTCACTGTGGGTAGTGGGCCATACCCATCAACCGTGCAGAGCGGCACTGACTGATAAGATGTAAGCTATAATAGTGTGTGTTGTGTAATGGGAAGTATGTATATTACATGGCCAATAGCTGGTTGTGAAAGTAATGCCAGTATGATGGACATGTAGGTTCTACAGCCCACCTCTTGCAGGATACTCAGCTCAACCTGTATTGTAGAATGCAGGAATGCCATAGGTGTGTAATAGGGTTACCTGCAATCTGGCCCTACATATACCCCCTAATGTCAGGCTGTGTCCATATGTGGCACCTGTCTGTGTTCTAGCAAGGCAGAACAGTGCAGCTGTGCAAGAAGGTGTTGTGAGATTGTTGAGCTGATGTCTGAATGTACCCCACATATAGGTATGCATATGTGTACATATGTCACATATATAATATATAAAGATATATATGTATATGAGCATGTATGTCCACAAATATACAGATACCCATGTGTAGACATATATATGAGCACATAAATACATCACATATATCTGCACATATATAGATATCTACATATCTATATGCACGTCTACATATATACAAACACACACGCAAACATATATGTATGTAAATACATGTCCCCTATATTACTGCCACAGAGCTGCATGCTATGTGTGAGGAAACAGCACACATAGCAATACACACAGATATCTACAGCTGTCAGTGTGTGCAACATGGATGGGTATGTCACATGTGAACCCCTTGTTGGGACCACATTGCCCTTGTCTGTGAAGTATGGAATGGGAATATGGGGATGTATGGCAGGTATAGTTGTGGAGGACAGCCTACAGGGGTGGTATGTGACACATGTGGTGAGTAAACACCCTGGATGGTGTGTGTGGTCTGTGATGTGGAAGCCCCATGGGCCCCAATATGGACACAATGGGAACAAGCCTCCCACCCACTGCTACTCACAACAGCAGTCCATGTCCTGAAGGTACTTGGCCTGGAGGCTGAGCAGGAGGAGCATGTGGGCCCTGTGAATGTGTACTGGGTGCCTCAAGGTGATGTAGCACATCCCACATGTGTCGGTGAAGCTCGTCATGGAACAGACCCTAGACCTGACCTCAGGGGACGGGAACATGTCTGTGTGTGCCTCTGGGGCGGACAATATCTCCTGGGTTGGTTCCACTTGATGGTATTGCTGAACCAGTACATGAGGAGGCCCCAGGGTGGGACACACATGTGATGTGGCCTGGTAACATGGGCAGATGTGTTTGGAGAGGTGGTTCTGCTGACCAATAGTACATATACATGCTATTGTGTCACTGTAATAGAACATATGTTGGTAGTAATAGTCTACACAATCCCAGAACATGTCCAACAGCATGCATAGATAACCGCAATAACACAAAATGTCAGATGTGCAGCACACACATAGCAAGCATACCACAGGCATATATGGAACCATTGTGGCCCTGACAATAGCATGCAGGTGAATAATCTGTAACAGGCCAGCAATGACAGTTTTCACACAGGGAACATGGCATCAAACACATTGCACAAAGCATGGTACAGTACAATATCTGCCCCAATGGTACATATGCTATAGCCATACCTATTGAGTTGTGTGTACAGTTTGTTGTCACTGATATGGTGAGGGGGTGACAATGATGTGTATTAAGAACTGTGGTAACCTTGCTGTATGACTTGATCACACCTGTGTCCATCTTTATGTCTTTCAATCATGATGTCTCATGGAAGGCTGCCAGCCTACACAGCAAAATAAAAATGAAATCTTGCTGAATGGACTCATACAGCACTATGCAACCTTGTTTGGCTGCGCTGCCCATGATCAGAAGGAGCAGACCGCCCTGTGGAATGACCTAGTCCACAGGGTCAATGATGTCGGACTGCACAACTGCAGTTATGAGCAGGTCCGACATCATTGTTCTGACCTGCTTCGCAATGCCCATTGGCGTGCTGCTGCAGTCTGGGGGTTCACCTCGCTACAGGAGGCCATGCCATGCATCACCCCCTGACACATGTGGAGGAGCTCCTGGCCAGCCTTGTGGCACCTGCCCATCCAGCCAATCACCAATCGCCAGACACCTTTGAGGAGGTGGGTGCCACCCACACACCAGCCAAGAATCATGCAGGTAAGTCCACAGGGCACATCCATAGACCACTGTTGCGTATATATCCACATTGGTACAGGTAGATTATGCATATCTGACATGTCATAGATATATTTTGTTGCTGCATAGTAGTGATAAACAGATGTCCATATGTGGTAGTATTGTGGAAATGTACTGTTGATGCATTGCAATACTGCAACCACACTGTGGCAATGCCACAGTTGTGGCCACTGACTTTGCAACTCCCACCCTCTTATGTAGGTCCCTCCGGGATACCACCAAGGCAGCAGCCTGTAGCTGGTGAGTATGGTTATGTAGATGCTTGCCAATACACTGGTCATGTAATGGCAATGGTATATTCCTTGCACACATCTAACACACCTACCCAGAATGCATGCTGTACATATGCACGTATTGTTGCTGTGAAATCCGTGACATCACAGGAGTGACCATGATGGGGTATTGGAAGGGTATATCAGACACCTCCACAGGGAGTAACATAATGGTGGGAGACATGGCCTACAGTAGGGACACATATGGAACAGCACCCAGAAACAGTGCAACACCAGTGTATATACCTGTAGGCCAATGGCAACTGCTGCAGAGATACACTATGGCATAAGACATTACAGTGCTCCACATTATCAGCTGGGACTAGGCTGTAACATGTGGTGTTCAGTGTATGGGACACTGCAAAGTGACACACGTGTAGGGCTTACTTGTCATGCATCTGAAAAAAGGATGAAGGAGGGGAGAGGGGTGTCAGTGTGACACACCAGTGCACTGCAGCAGGGATCCTAAGGATGCTAAGAATGGCTGTATCTGCACATAGTCAGTTTCAGGACCTGTGGCACCCATAACCCTACCCCCACAGCAATAGTGATGGCAGTGTGTGAACACTAAGGGATGTGCACATGAGTAGACCTTGCAATCATACAAATTAGGGGGACGTGTAGAGCAGACTGAACATACACTGGCAAATGCAGATGGCCCACGCTAGTATACCTCTGACAGGAGTAGTGACTGCTGTAGTACACACAACAAGAGGTGCGACAAACCATCATGATAAGGGTGTGCACACATATGCCCACACGGTGTGTATGCATATTGGTCAGCATCCGCAACCTAACGCATTCCGTAGACACTGCACATGAAAGTGCAGGACATATGTCACATATCAGGCTCATGTACTGTTAAGATACGCAGTGATGTGGTCCCATGGCAGATCAAGGATGGCTGCATCATATCAATAAGGGTGTGTACTCCCCCCATAGCCACGGTATGCTCTGATGGTTTTCAGTGTAAGAGTATTGGATTGGTCATACATGGTCCGCTGATGTTGAGAGCTGTGAATCAGACATCAGGCATTCACAAATAACATCTGTCCACATATCATCCCAGTTATGTGTTGCTGGAAAACATAGGGGCTGTGAGCATTAAAGCTGACATAACCGACACATCTGTACACATTCAGCAATGGACTGTACACCGGTGAGGTGTGGTGCACAGTGCATGGCAGGCTGCAGAACAGATGCACAGCAATGCTGTGTACATAGGTGCAGTGGTATCCAGGGGAAGGGAATTCATGTAGTGACACAGCACATGCATCACACACATGTATACTGTTACTAGCATGGACTGACTATGGCTGCACTGCATGCTGTTGGGTACCATATGTTATGCATGTTGACAGAAGGGTAATAGGAGGACTGTATGTACTATCATTGTGCAACCTCACCTGTATGTGTGTGTGCATCCTGGTGGGTAGTTAGTTTGTCTGTAGGGTCACTCTGGTGAAGTGGAGGGAGTTTGATGCATGTAGGATGCATGTGTGCATGTGTGTGTGTTTGTGTGGCTGGCCATGTCTGCACTTGTATGATTGTGGGGTGTTCATACAGCAGTACCTCCCTCTGGGATCATGCAGTACATGGACATGGACTGCCACATTACACACCAGGAATACTTGTCATGTGTGTAATCACAGGACAGCTGATAGTATAATATGGTCTGTAGCATGCAAGAGGCATTGAGAGGGAAAGTAGACACCAGGTACACCCTTAATATCACATGCAGCAAAGAGGTCACCTACACCCCATGTATGCAACACCACAGATGCATTGGGGAAGTACTAGTCAACACCAGAGAGTGTATCCAAATATTACAGGTGTCACATGATAGGCTGATTGAGCAGCATATCTGGCATGTACTGAGCATTACATAGACATGACACACCAGTGCGCAATATTACAGATAGAACATAGTAGCCCACACATATAGGGGCCATGCTTATGATGTCCGGACATACACAAGGTGAACACCGAATGATGGTAGTGAGGCCATCTAAAACCACTACACACAGGTCAGGCAGGTAACGTAGTAACAGGTCTTGCGATCACTTGTGTAGGCATTTAGAGGACGGATATGTTAATGAGTGGTATCAATGTGTGTATGCTACCAAGTGTGATGCAGAATGGGGAACACATGGACATATACATGTAAAGTCACGGAGAGGTAGGTATTATGGCGGTGTGTGTGTGTGTGTGTGTGTGTGTGTGTTTGTACTCTTAGGCAATGCTGTACAGGTTTTAAAGTGTGTTTATTGTTTCTCCACACAGGTGGCGAGGTGGGTCAGGGTCCCTCCTGCATGCAGTCTGATGTTGGTGTCCATACAGACACCGAAGATGATGATAGTACTGTTGAGGCACAGGTGGGGTTGTCAAGGGCCGACACTGCGCCATCATTTGACACCCCCCTTTTAGCCACCCCAACGCCACACACAGTTTCGGTGCCTATACATACCCCATCACCAGTGGCCATAGCGGAAAGACAGCTGGCATTTGGTGGTAGTGCACAGGAAAGTGTGGTAACCATGCCTACTATGTCTGGTCACAGCAGGCATAGCCAGATCTCCAGCAGGGCACCACATAGGCAGATGTCATAGGGTGCTCGTGGTAGGGCCGCTGGACATCATGACCCTGACAGAGGCAACATAGCTGGTACCAGCAGGTGCATGTTTCAGGCCATCATGGCGGTGCAGGCACATATGGAATGTTACACCAGACAGGGCCTGAGGCTGTAGAGGGCTGTGACAACATCTGTGAACTGTCTGTGCCATCCGTGCTTATACCGAGCTCATGGATAGATGGCATGGTGAGATGATGGCCCTTATAACCCGTGGTATGTCCATGCTTGAAGGTGTGGTGGGGGTGCAGCGATGGCTGCATGGACGTAGGCCAACACCAACAGCTGGCAGTCAACATGTACATGCTAGGACAACAAGGGGCTCCTGTAGTGGCAGTACCAGCCCCGGCAGTGCAGTACCATACCACAGCAGACAAAATGCACGTGGTCCTGGCCAGTCCCAGGAGGGACCTGGTACCAGTAGAAATTTGTCATTGGCAGGTGAGACTAGCACATCGAGGTCTGTACCAGGATCTGCCCATGGAACCCCTGGCAGGCACAGTCCACGTGTCCGTGACTGGAGGCAGTGAACTACACACCCTGCCAGTTATGGTCTGCAGCTGTCCATAAACACCTGTGTAGGGTAGCCACATGGCAGAACTGTGTGCATGCATACCCACACACTATACAAACACACCTAGGGCAACCCCATACCCACACACACCACATCACCACACCCAGCTCACCTCAGTACACCCCTCACCCATACACATGGTGTCAAATGTATGGCCCTCCCTCGGCCTCTGGCAAACCAACAACACACCCTGTGCATATGATGATACCTGTGCCACATCCCTGTCATCCATACCATCAATGCAGGGGCAGGCTAATATGGTTCTGATGCACATGATGACTGTACTACAGTGTACCACAGTATTGCAGTGTAACATGTAAGGAGTGAAGTGTAATGCATATATGTCAGGTAGTGTAGCCATCCAGCAATGATGCATTATAGCTGTTAGTAACACTGGTTGAGTGTGGTCTCTGTAATGTTATCCATTTGTGTTGTAGGTGTACATGTGTCAGTACGAGGATGGTCTGCGTTCATATTCCACAATGGGGTATGGCACTGTGGTGACACCATGGCTTTCAATTATCTGGGGTACAGTTGAACACATGTCACAGATTAGTATAATGGTTATTGCCTCTGACACATGGACAGGTGACCCGCTGGGGCATTTATACCCTGCAACCTGATATAGACCAATCCACATACACGCACACTGTTACTTGGCAACACTGGGACTAGACCCCTACCTAGGTATATAGTGATACTGAAGTGTGTGGCTTACATTGCGCACACCACACATTGTTTAGGGTGAGGTGTGTCCCAGGTTACATGTCACATGCAGGACATCCCCAGACATGTACAGTATGCTAATGGGGGATGTAATGGGTGTATATGGACAATACGTAGTGTGACATACCTTCATAAACACATTAACAGACACATAACAGGCAGACACACATCCAAGAGACCAGAGTCTATCACTGCTAACTAACTTGACCATGTGTCCAATGTGTTACAGGTAGGCTGCACACAGCACATGCATAACTGGCCTGGATTGTGGAATCATTTACCTGTATAATTGATGGTGACAGTGGTAGCCATAATGTGGTACATGGGACATATACCAGGTGTACCTTGGTGTAATGACAGTGTACACAGCACCCACATCCCCCTGTGGGTATTGTACTCCCTGAAACCCATGATGACACTCTACCATACCCACCATCACACATTGGCCAAGACTGCGATACAACCTATAGTATACTCCAACAGTGGTACTACAGGGATATGCATTTAATGCACATGCCACACACATAGTAGGGTGTTGCATTGTCATGCCTCACCTATGGGCAGCAACAACACTATCTGTACTACTGTGTGGCAATGGATATTGTAATAGGAGTATGTGGCTTCGGAATGCTGTACTCTACAGATATACAGACATGCACCCATACACACACTTGCCAGAACACAATGGGTATCCCATGCCTATCAACCAATTTGTACAACACTGTTGTGCTGGTAATGCAAGACTTGTGTAGCTGGTATGGAGAGGAGCTTAACAGGGTACATGTAATGTCTCATACAGCAGCAGCCACAATTGACTATGTCAATGGGTGTTGCAGTGGTTGTGAAGGCCCTCATGGAATTCTCAAGTACAGGTGTGCTAACACACAGATACTGCTATACACAGTCATGCACATGTTTACATGTGTCAGTACAGGGGTGCATCGCTGCAGGTGGTCATAGCTGTGTATCTAGCTATTGTCCAAGGAGAGATGGATTGTGTAGGGGTTGTGTGTACAGTGGTATCCTGCCACCTGCCATGTGGCAGCAGGAAATCTATTGACAGACACTACTGTGGTGGCCCTCAGGGTGAGAAAGACATGCATCAGCAAATCCTCCAGGTGCCTCCTGCACATGGCCGCTGGATACCTGCCATCTGCACATCTCTACAGGGACTGACAGTCATCAGCTTGGCAAGTAGCTATGCAGTAGGATGAGTGTGTTGACAGACAGATGTTTGACAACAATATTTATGCCATAACTACATGTCAGAAGATCTCACTAACATGTGCCGTACAGACGGTAGTCTATAGTTACATTCCACATGTCAGATCATTACCCAGTAGGGTTATATACTGTGAAACAGCTTACACACCAGGGATACAACAGGGAGGCCTCGGAGTCCAGCTATGGCTGCAAGTGTGCCTGTTGTCAGTACTACATTTAGCACTCTGCTCTTGCCTGGGTAAGCACTTTCAACAGTAGTTCTGCCATGATACACTATGTGCCAGTGTGACAGCACTTACCCTGAGTCACTACACCTGTATGTAACACATTCACATGGATGACAGTGCTGTATAGGCCTCATATACATCTGTGTCCTACACATGACACTCACACCCCTTGCTGCTGTAATGATAGCACATAGGCGCATGTATTGTACATGGCATTACATGCACTTATTACAGATGTCATTACCCTGCTATGTTATCAGACTGGGTGGTGTGAACTGGTTACCAGGGCTAAGCCATGCTGAGCAAGTATCAACATTGCTGCAATATAACAACTGAGATGATGTGCGCACTGGTAAGCAAAGCCTATACTGTGTAAGCACCCGTATGTTTACCAGTAGTTTAGCATGGCTTAGCTTCGCTCAAACCCACGCAAACCCACTTAAAGCTGCTCAAAACTGCCTTAACGGCTCTGTATCTGACAGCCCTTGTTCTGCTCAGCAACAAAATAAACAGCCCTTGTAGGTCTTGAACCAAGATCCCTGTACACTATTGTCACAACACTTAACCACTACCCCATGAACAATGTGAAGACAGCTGGTGTTTTACCAATATATCTGTCAATACACATGAGTAGTATTGAACAATTGCCTTTACTTCCACAATTGTGTAGTACTTGGTATTAATATGACTGTTGCATCACATATGTTGTTTAATCATAATGTACACATAGCAGATACATACAGTGAGATACATCTGGGAGGGTATACACAATTGTGAGGTTTACACATGACAGGAATATGGATATATACATATAATAGGTCAATATATGTCTACATGTACATACACATGTATACTCATACATATGTCTGTATACACATCTGTATAGTGCAACATATATATGGCCATGTGTACATCTCTTCATATGTGCATATATATATATATATATATTTGTATATATAACTATATATGTATGCACATCCTATGTGTACAGATATGCCTATTTATGTGGGTATATATGTAGATATCTATAACTATATGTGCATACATCTCTATTCTGATTTACCTATTACTGTCAATATATATGTAGATATCCATACATATATGTGCATATGTATCTCTATCTGTATATGTGTAGACATATATTGCCCTGTATATGTATATATTTGAGTGTTTATATGTATATATATGTACATATACATATCCATCTATGTATGTTGATATGTATATGTGTATATATCTATACAGATATATGGATAATTATATATACATATATGTTCACCATATGTCCTGAACATGGAGTGGAGTCCTACCTCAGCCCCAATAATCCCAACCTCTTAGTGCAAGAGGATGTCATGTATGTTTTGCAGGTATATGTGTAGACTATTGCTGCTGTAATAGGGATTGTCTTCACAAGCATGTTGTGTGTGGGAGGTCACATCTGCTTTTAACATGTGCGTCATTGGCTACTGACAGACATCCTAAAGACATCATAGTACAGTACCACTGCTAGCACAGTAATGCTCCTGTGGACTACAGCAGAGATACTGACCAATATATGTGGACATTCTGACACAATCTGGACAGTCCAGAGGTATACACAGACCCCTTAGTGCAAAACATGTGGACCAAGCCTGACAATGTGGATGTTAACAGCCATGTAGATGGGTATAACACATAACGACTGGTATGCATTTGCCCCCATAGGTTATGCATTCACACACCCCTGTCTGTCCTGACACATAATAACTGCTGGTACAGAGGTGCCATGGCCACATACTACCCACTAGATATTGACATACATCTGTACAGCATCCCACTGCTCTGTCTGACATACATGACTGTTAAGGGAGGCCCAGCAGCAGTACATCTGGCAAGTATCTGGACATGAGATATGGCCAATATATGTGGATAGTCTGACAAACTCTGCTCAGTCCAGAGGTATACACAGAACCCCTTAGTGCAAGACATGCGGACCAAGCCTGACAATGTGGATGTTAACAGCCATGTAGATGGATATATGATGCAAATACTGGTATACATTTGCCCTCATAGCTTATGAATTCACACACCCCTGTCTGTCCTGACACATAATAACCAGTGGTACAGAGGTACCATAGCCACATACTACCCACTAGTTAGTGACGTACATCTGTACAGCATCACACTGCTTTGTCTGACATACATGACTGTTATGGTGGCCCAGCAGCAGTACATCTGGCAATTATCTGGACATAACATCTCACTGGCCCAACACTAAGCTGCTAGGCATGTAACAAAGCACTGTGCAGGCTACAGGCAGACTGCCACAACACTGGCCTACATTTCCTATGGGGGAATACACATGTACCTGCATATATAGCAGGCTCTACAGGCATGTCACAGCACAGAGTAATAGACACCTGTGTGAAAGTGCATAACCACAAGCAATGTGAACACAGCCACTGCCACATATGGTAAACTAGCGTAATATTACAGTATATGGACTATCTGATCAACACCATCCTCATATGTGTCACGTACACACTAACCCTACATATACTGGGCAGCTACACAGTGTGGTCTGATGCCTGTCTGTGGTATGGGACATGTGTGTGTTTGGCCCTACAAACATGTAAGCTGATAGGGTAACATACAGTGGAGCAGCATGTAACATCTGATAGAACAGGACCAAGAACAATGACATCTACCACAGTCTGTACACAGGCCAAGGTACATATCCACAATACACACACTTTTGACAATCACCATAAGTACACATACCTCAGTACTGCACACACAACCACAGAATGCCCAGGTTATGTCCTCAAATATAACCCTTACTATATATAACATGTGTAGCAGTCTGATATCTCACTGGCATGTTATCAGATATGATGTCAATAAATATGGTGTACAGAACATATGCACCTCTTACTGCATGACATATGCACAAAGGTTGACAGAGTTGTGGCTGGAGGCACAGACACAGGGCCAATATTGACATGTTGCTGTGATAACCTCATACATTTACTGTTGTAACAGAGTTTGTTGCAACATATGTCCTATGAGGGATATGAAGTCAATAACTCTCATGGCTGTCACCATGTACTGACTGCAGTCCTCACACTATGCTTCTGTAGTTCACAGATAGGTGCTCTGTGGGTAACACAAGAAACATAAGGCACCACACACTGCCCAGTCTGCAAATGACCCTACAGATGGGGGGTTTCCTCATAAACATAGCACTGATATGACAGGAATTAGAACATGTAGGACAGCCATATCCACACACACCCTGTTAAACCAACATTACTCCAAATGCAGTATAGCAGCACTTACAGTCTGTAGTCAAGTCAGGCATACCTCCCTCCTGTGTGCTGGCCTGTTTCCACAATGTATGTCGTTAGAGGTAAATCCCCAATCCATCTGTGATGCTGTTTGCCAAACAACAGATCTAGGTCCTGCTCACAGTGAATGAAAAGGCCCAACACCAACATGATGTTCCTAGCTATTGGAGCGTGTCTCCATGCATTTGACTATAGGAATGTTTCCACAGCTGTTCCACATGCAATCATCTAGAAGAGGGCTGCAATTTATGCAGAGGCCATCAGCTGATCGTGAGCATCACTTACAATACACATGCTGCTGCCTAAGCAAAGCAGGTGTAAGTCTCCACATCCACCATAGAGGGAGTGAGAGAGGCAGACAGAGGCAAGGATAAGTCAGGGAGGGGTGGGAGAGTAAAACTTAAGCATGTTTGTGTCACACACCTACCAGTACAGGGTATTAAACTCCTGACTGACTATGTATTGCTATCACATGTCTATGCAGTTATTGGATGTGCCACATAGGTTACATGTTGAGAAGCCCCCCAAACATATATGTGTTGGTGAGTGACATCTGCAACAGTGATTTGGTAGCTTTACAGATGGTGTAGTACATGTGCCTGTCCGCATGAACACGTGTCAGCATTAACACAGCCACACTCTCTCAGGGACCCACACACATTGACACACTTGGCAGGGTCAAGAATACATCCACCACTAGTTAGATTGCCACAATACAGTACTGTGCAGGTATCACATGCACCACAGGGGTTATCCAGAGGTTATATGGGCAAAGGGTATGTGGAGGTGTCTGACATCAGACAGCATGCTTCAGTATGCCAATGGGGGTTTTAGTGAGTGTGAATGTGGACATAGGCATCATACACCACACACAGACACAGGGTGCCAGTATGGACATGCATGGGTGCATTGCTTCATGGGTGTGTAGTGGTCGACTGTGCCAGATGGCTATACAAGGCTAGGTGATGAGTATACCTTGGCATCAGGCCACATGACAATGGTTTGTAGTGTGACTCAGGAGTGTGGTGTCTGGATTGGCCCACACAGGTGGGTATTGTATTCACCATCCAGTCACCTGGGTAACTATTGTGTGTGGCCATTGCTATGCATTGCTTGCCATGTATGTGTTCCTTAGTCCATGACATGGACAGTGTCTGGGATGTGCACATGTCCCACAGGCATGTACAGTGATATGTGGAACTGTACCTGGGGTGTCTGGCCCATGTTGTGTACATAGATTGTTATCATCAAATGTGCCAGTCCTAGCTTCATGTGGCGGGAACTGTTAATGGACAGCAGGTTGACCCTGCACCTAAACTGATAGCATGATACAGGTATTCCCTGGTGTCAGTGGCATCTGTCTATACAGGGCATGCATTTAAGGCATGGTATGTCCTTTGTGGGTCACATTTGATGGCACCAGAGGTGTTGCAGTTGTCCAGTGGGGAACATAGGGAAGGTGCACTGTCTGCATGTACGTGCCATTTGGACTGACAGAGAGGGTGCCATGGCCTCTGTAGCCCACTGCAATCACACCATGGTTACTATCAGTGGGCAATATCCAAGGTACTTCCATCATAGTGGTTGTTGCCTAGGCAAGTGTGTGTGTGTGTGTGTGTGTGTGTGTGTGTGTGTGTGTGTGTGTGTGTATGAGATATGGGTTGAGAGTGTACTCTGGGTAATACAAGGGTTGCTAACTTTGTTCACCAGACCTTGATGTCATATGTAGGGGTATGGATTTGCACCCCAGCCTCTCAGCTATTTCATATCTGTTATCCCTGTAAGGTGGACAATGTGACATATACTAGGGCGACCATATAAGAAACTTGCAAAAACTGCTAAACAATGATTCCAGTTGTTACACACTCACAACCTCCACACAGGATACGAATGACAAACACAGACACACACACATCTGCCATGTCTGGGATTAGAATTCCTACCTAACTAGTGTATCACACTACAGCAGTACGCAGTTATAGGATGCGCCACAGAGATTATGGGGTTGTTCCTTCCCCAAAGGTGTATTTCACAGTGAATGACATCAGCAGGCTTGGCAAAGCAAGGCATTTGAATTGTAATGAGTGTGACTAGCCTAAAAAGTATTGCTCCCTACACAGGACATAGAAGCACACATACAAACATCCACACTTGCCATGTGTGGGAACAGAATGCCTACCAGAGTTCTATATCACAGTACAGCATTATGCTGTTATAGGACGCACCATGGAGACTACCGGAGTACTCTTTCCCCAAAGGTGTATTTCACAGTGAATGACATCAGTTGGCTTGCAAAAGTAGGACATTTGATTTGTAGTGAGTGTGAGTAGCCTAAAAGCAGTGGGCTGCCTATACAGACAGAGACAAACACAGTTGCCATGTCCGAGATTAGAACTCCTACCTAACAAGTTTATCACACTACAGCAGTATGCAGTTATAGGACATGCCACAGAGATTACTGGGCTACACCTTTCCCAAAAGTGTATTTCACAGTGAATGATATCAGCAGCCTTGCCAAAGTAGGTCATTTGACTTGTAGTGAGTGTAACTAGCCTAAAAAGCATTGTTCTCTACACAGACAGAGACACACACCTGCCATGTCTGGGATTATAACTCCTACATAACTAGTTTATCACACTACAGCAGCACACAGTTATAAGACGTACCACGGCGATGACTGGGCTACAGTTTTCCCAAAGGTGTAGTTCACAGTGTATGACAGAAGCAGCCCTGCCAAAGTAGAGCATTTGAATTATAGTGAGACACACACAGTTGCCATGTCTGGCATTAGAACTCCTACCTAACTAATTTATTACACTACAGCAGTTTGCAGTTATAGGATGTACCATGGAGATTACTGGGCTGCATCTTTCCCAAAGGTGTATTTCACAGTGAATGACATCAACAGTCTTGCCAAAGTAGGGCATTTGAATTGTAGTGAGTGCGACTAGCCTAAAAAGGCATTGCTTTTTACACAGACAGAGACACACACACACACAGTTGCCATGTCTGGGATTAGAACTCCTACCTAACTATTTTATCACTCTACAACAGTACTCAGTTATAGGATGCGCTACAGAGATTACTGGGCTACACCTTTCCCAAAGGTGAATTTCACAATGAATGACCTCAGCAGGCTTGTCATAATAGGGCTATGGAAAGGGCAGTGTGCATGGGCCATAACCCTTTCATCTAGAGGTTGACATACCACATGCGGGCACACACAGGGTTATATTCCGCAGGTACATGTATACAGCTGCTAGATGACTACTTCCTTGTATAGTCATGTTGCACAGCTTGCACTTGCACCACATAGTCTGTAATGCTGATGGATACCATTGGCTAATGTCTATAGTGAGTGACATTTACACCTCATGTGGTTGTAGCCACTTGGCTGTGTGCTGGGTGGGACAGGCCTCATAATGGATGGCTCCTTGTCACAGTCACTCACTTTCACACATCTATGTACATCTACTTTTGGCTTATTATAGTGTGTTGTCCTTGGATATATGTCTGTATTCCTATCCACTGTGTGTGCAAAGCATGACTGGTGCATACTGAGGAGTATATGCACTGACATCTGCAACTGCCAGATATGTATGGTCCACTATTGTTTGCAGACATGGGCTTCATAAGTGTTTGAGCATGCCCAGTATGCCCTTCTGTACTTAATGTGTGGATCAATTCCAGGTAGTTTGTACTCCAGTGCAGACCTTTGTGTTGTACACCTACAGTTAGAAAACTGTTTCTGCAGGGTATCCATCGATCATTTGCCAATATGGGGACAAACTGTGCAGGAGATAGTGTGTGCTGTAGGTGATTGTGTCTGTGTTGCTTCAGCTACATGGTACTGCTGTTAGCAGAGATATTCAGACATGTGTACTGTTATACACTGTGATGTTTTCTGTCCTCATGTACTGTCAGGTGGACATTCTTGCTCACAATGATGTCTTGGGGGACAAAGGTGACTGCAGTGGTGTCTGGTATTGTGGCAGGCACCTACATATTCATGGTAAGTTATGCCATTCTGGAGGGGGAGCTGCAGGCACTTGCTGTTGGGTCTGTGTATCTGGTTCAGCACCTTGGTACAGTGCTGGCAGAGGATCCCATACATGTACATCCATCAACATGACAGTATGGCCTTATCTTGTTGTGGCAATACCTCACAGCTGCACACATTCACACAGGTTACCCAGAGGCAGGGGCCATGAGTCAGGACATTTCCCCTATTGTGATGTATGGCCAGGTATGCAGCCACATATGTATGTGTTTGCAGCCAGGGATAGTAAGTGCACACAGCTTTGTGTCGGACCTTGCACATTCCATGCTGCCCATGCTCCCACACCCACTTCTGTTATTCTATCCTCTTCCATACATTATGCATACATTCTCTGATACTTTCCCTAAGTTTATCACCCCATCACAGCTGTGTTTTGGTGTTGGTCCACAGTTCATGCAGTGGGACATGGTGGACATGTTACTGTGGCTTGTCCACATGGCCTTGCATATGGCTTATGTGGAGTGTGTTATGTTATTTGGGTGTCCATGAAATAACATGCATTGGCAGTACGTGTGAGACACAGGCCTTTGGCAGAGGCCTGTGGGCCATTTGGTGTTGATGTGGGCCAGATGTGGCAGGCCATTGCTGTCTGTCAGACTTACAGTCGCAGACCACCATACAGTATATTCCCCTGGGGTGACAGGAAAGGTGTGTTAGGTGTTCATGTCAATACCTTCTATCAGTCTTGATCAGGTGGAGTGGATGCTGGCAGGATGCAACCTATGGCTAAGGACTCACCTGCATGGGGCAACTGTACTGCATGCTACATTCTTTCGCTATTGCCATGTACAGGTGGGGTTATATTGTACCAATTCCCCACAGCAGGGATACTAACAGAGAGGTACCTGTGGGTGGTGTTTGGGTGAGATGGGTGTATGTGTGCTATGGACACTACTTGATTCTGACACACAGATATACATGGGACATACCACTTATGCTGGCATGTGCAGGTACATCAACTGTTTCCCAGTACATCAGTCCTACCTCCTTTGTGATCTGCAAGTGCTCGGGCAGACAACACCGGTATCCCATACTACAGGACCAGATAATGTGATGCATACCTGTTTGTACAATTCCAAGGGTGTGTCCATTTCACAGTTACACAACATATACTGTATGTCTGGGGTACTTTCTCCTGTGTACTGCTTGTATATCGAGCCCAACAGCCATGCCATATCAATCTTTCAGATGGTGACACATATTACCACCATACATTTACAATGGCTTACTGCTAGCATGTGTTATACTGGTGGGAATTGTCTTTGGCACTGCAGTTGTGAGAACTTGGCCCTGTCATTAGCAGTAGTGGGCAATGGCCACCATGTCATACATACTGACAACTCTCACACAATACGAAACACACACCAACCTAACACACACATACCTGCATATAGTGCAAATGCTACAATATATCCTGCTACCTTGGCCACCTGTGGGCATCTGTGCTCCACTGCTATTATACTATACATACATGTTACTACATGTCTACATGGGGTTGTGGAGGGCACATCTGACTGTTTCTACATTTCTACACAGAATTAGGGGGGCACACCTGACTATTTCTACATCTCTACACAGGATTGGGGGGCACACCTGACTTGCTACATTTCTACATAGGATGGGGGTGGCACACCTGACTGTTTCTCCATTTCTACACAGAAATGGGGGGGGGGCACACTTGACTATTTCTACATTTCTACACAGGATTGGGGGGGCACACCTAACTGTTTCTACATTTCTGCATATGATGGGGGGCACACCTGACACTTGTACACATTTGCTATGACTATACTGGTATGTCAGGTACTCCATTTCATTCTGTATTCTAACCTATCATGCTGACAAAAGGCATATCATTGTACTACAGGTCTTAGGTTTGATTGACCTACATATTAGTTTCTGACTTCCTAACCTTCAGAACCAACATCCCACTGCCTGACCTGATGTAGTCTGTCTGTGTAGGCCTGGGGAGGTGGTTACCCATAGGCATCTTTCAGAGGCCATAACACAGCCTTTGTTTGTGTTTATCTACACCTGTCCTGCTGGCTGAGACTGTTGTTGGGTATGTGAACCTCCCTGACTGCCATGTGTGAGTCATATGGACACACATGTGACCCAGCACATTTCCTGCAGTGGGTTTTGTCACCCTGTGTAGTACTGGCTACTATGGTGACACCCGTATTTCTTATAGATCTCGAGGTGCCACTATAGGTGTCTACTATCTGCTGGCATCCTATTCAGCCACCCAATTCCCTTACATGCTCACATCCATACCATACATACAAGTGAGTACACATACTACTCCAATCAGCAATCGGTAAGGGGAGTGACTTACTTTGTGGGTGTGCCAGTACCAGGGATGATGCTGAGGCCTGCCTATGTTGGATGTGCATAGTACACTCCCTATACATGGTTGAGCACAAGTAGTGTCATGTTTAGCATCCCTTTTACTGTATGTGCGAGTCAGAGAGAGGTGTCAATCTCTGGGTCCCTACTGTGTCAGTGTATGTGCTATGCATTGCCTTTTTGCCAAGGCCATGGCATACTGGGCCTGCCTCTATCTGCCTACTGGGGCAGGTTCAGGTTGTTCCTCCTCTGAATCACTTTGTGCCTGTGCAGGCTTTGGCACTGTTGGGGGGCTGTGTGGCCCTGCCCTGTGCTGTTGCTGTTGCAGCTGTTTCTGCAAGATCATATTGTGTAGCATGGCACACACGACGACAATTTGGGTACATGTAGCTGGTGAGTGCTGCAAGGCTCCACTGGATGTATCCAGGCACCGGAACCGTGACTTGAGCATCCCAAACACACACTCTATTATGAGTCTGGTCTGTGCGTGTGCCTCATTATGGCGTTCTTGTTTGGGTGTGTGTATATTTCTGATGGGTGTCATTAGCCATGGCTCCAGTGCGTAACGAGCATCCCCCACTAGGTGACCATAAGGGATGTCCTCATTGGCAAATCTCTGGTACAGCTGCATCAGAAGCCAGATGTGGGAATCATGATAGCTTCCAGGTTAGCCAGCACACACATTCATTATAATGTCCTGGGCATCACATACGACCTGGCAGTTGATGGAGGGTAAGCCCTTGAGGTTGATGTAGACCCTACCCCGCTCACCGGGTGGTGCTTTGATTCGTATGTGCGTGCAGTCTATAGCACCCACCACCTCAGGGTATTCTGCTATTTGGTGGAAGAGACGCATATTGCTGGCCAACTCCTCATGGGTGTTGAGGAAATATATGTGCTCACTGGCATGTGCTGAGATGGCATTCAGGAACTGGTAGAATACTCTGGATGCCGATGCCTGTGAGATCCCCATGAGATCTGCAGTTGGGCTTTGGGAGGTACCTGTGGCTAGTATTCTTAGGCCTACACATACCTTGGTATCCACTGGGATGGGTTCCCCTCTGTTAGTTCAGTGTGTCAGGCGTGGCCGGCACAGCTCAACAATTTGAAGTAGGAGGTTCCTGTCCACTCTATAGCACTCCACTATCTCCAGCTCATGTAACCCTTGGTAGGTTACCCTGGGTCTGTACACTCTTCTCCATCTCCTCACTGTGGGTTGGTCGACAGCATTCTCATCCTCACCACCCTCGGCTTCTTCCACATGTTGTTATATGATAGCTGCCGCAGCCCCTATCATTTTGTTGTTTTGTTTATTAAAAGTTCCCCGCTTGTATACACCACGGGTGTAGCGTATGGGAAAAACAGAGGGAGAGGTGTTTGCATAGTGTGTGTGCCTTCTGTGAAAGGTTGGGCACTGGGCTGGCAACTCGACACCATAAAACTCCACTGCCAATCATGAGTGGACAGGTGATCCACTGTGCCGACCCCTAACCAGGAAAAACCAAAAGAAGAAGTATAGTAGTGTTCTGGGCTGGGCTGGTCTGCTGCTTGCGTAATTGGATGATTCTGATACATTTCACCTGCCAGCTATTCTAGTTCTCCTAGATTACCTTCCTACTGCTGTTTTCCCTTCCCATTGCCTTCCTGTTTGAGCCTGGGTGCGTGCCATGCAAACAGAGTGCTGAAATGTGCACAGAGCTGCTATTTCCTAGTTTACTTTTTTTTTTCCTTTAAAACCCGGTGTGCAGCATGCACACTTGCTTAGGTGATGTTTGTGTTAATTTGTATTCTATGGGTAATGGATGAATATGGAAACCTCTGACAGTTATTGGCCATTATAATGTAAAGAAATAGCTTTCAGCATATAACAGAAATATATGTGTAACTAGTTGGACAGGCAAACCTCTTGGCTTAGGCAAATGGTACTGTGGTAAGAATGTTCACTTTATTAAGAAGAATTAAGTAAATAAGTTATTTATGAGTTACTATTCAGACATATACTGCTAGAGTAGGTGATACTGTCGTACTACAATGGATAACTATGAAATGTGTAGTCATCAGTGGGCTAGGTGCATGACCATCGGTGATGCATGAGTACAGTGGATGTGTAAAATGATGTTGTCATATGCTGAAAAACAAATGTGCATCTACAAAGTTCTGAATCATGCATATTATGAACATTATTAAATAAATTAACAGTATGGGAATAGAATCCATACTGATATGGAGAGCAGTCATCCTGTCTTCTCAGTTATCCAGATGAGATACTTTTTAGAAAAGCTAATTAATGGGTATAAAAGCCATCTATCTTATATCTTTGGGACACAGTGATATCTCTAAAGTTCATAGGAATCCTCTCACTATGTAGGATAGTGACACTTTTGGTAGGGATCCACTAGCTCTCTCTACACCTCGACAACTCTCCAGCAAAGCTCTTTAATTATTTATGGTGGAAATGGTACTTAAGTATGGGTGCACTTTAGGTGCTCTTACTTTCAGTGATACCTGAGTCATAGGTAGCTGATAAGGTAAATCACCACCTGTTAGCATTTCTGTTTTGGAGACTATTACCTTTGTTAACATTAACCATTCTCAAATGTACCTGTTTAGTTATTTTTATTGAAATTGTATGCTTTAAAACAATGGCTTGTAACTTAATTCAGTTCTGTCTGAATTAACTTTATGTTTACAGGTTTTGCCATCTGCATTAGGGACATGTATTCATTCCCATAACAGTTGTATAGACAGATTTACATAGCCAAAGTCAACAATACATAAAGAAGTATTTATGGATCATCCATATTTCTGATGGGTAGCTCCATACACTTTGGGGTATATGTATGGAAACCTACGAATTCTGACATTATCTGTATGTATGAAGTCCTTTGAGTGTTATGGATATTTCTTCATTGATTTTTTTTAGCACAAGCTTATAACTACTGGCTCAATATAAAAAAGGATCCATACTGTCAGTGGCCTGCTTATGGATGCTAAAGTTTTATGATGTTTTCTGTAAGTTGTTCAAATGTCAGTTTGTGTAGTATTTGAATAGGAAATGCATGCAGACTCATGTGGCATGATGCTGTTGTCTTTAGAATCTAATTCAATAGATATACAGTGTAAGGTTCAGATCTTACAGTTTCTATAACCTTCACAAGTTACGTTGGTTTTACAACTGTTATGTAAGTAGACACTGCTGTTACTTTTTATATGTCACATTACTGTTTGTCACAATCAGTGTTTCACAGACATTTGCATTGCACAGGAATGCATACTTTTTTATGGTGACATATACTGTCTACATAATCATCTGCATAACTGGGCATCCACAGGAATATACTCATGTGCACATCACTGTCTTTCAGATGGCAAACAGAAATAGGGTGACAATTTCTACCCACAATAAAATGACATCATACTAAGTGCTCTGTGACAACATTGATTGAGATTCCTTGAAAGGCCAGGGAATACAACATGGAGGAATGAAGTCTGGGCCAACATCACCAACATGATTAATGTGGTTGGAGTTCACAATAGATATGATGAGGCCTGTCAGTGATGCTGCTCTGAAATGATCCTCCATGCAGCAAACAAGTTAAGACAGTATGACAGATAAAAGGATGTCACCAGTGGTGGACCACTATTGACTCACCAATGAGATCACAATATTTCATGCCTATCTGGGTACAGCAACTGGGGAGTGACACATCCCTGGGGGATGGGATAGAAGCAGGAGTTCCAGGCCACAAACAGACACACACACACACACACACACACACACACACATATATATATATATATATATATATATGTGTGTGTGTGTGTGTGTGTGTGTGTGTGTGTGTGTGTGTGTGTGTGTGTGTATGGGTCTACTTAAAAACATTGAAATTCAAAACACTGACACCATAGCATCAAAATCCTAATGCACTGAAAACCCAAATCAATGAAAACTAAGGAACACTGAAAGTGTGCATCATAACATTGAAAACTACAACGTACATGTAAATAACATCCTCTCCACCTATAACAACACCAAACTAACAAACACACTTTTTACTACATTTCTGCAGGGGGCATGCTTTGCCCTCCATACTCCCTGTAAATTAAATATACCAACTCCAAGATCGCACTACAGTGGTAAAACGTTAACTTGTGCTTGCTAGTTTGGTGTTGTTATAGTTAGAGGGGATGTTATTTACATGTGTGTTGTAGTTTTCAATCTTATGAAGCAAAGTTTCAGTGTTCTAAGGTTTCGTTGTTTTGGGTTTTCCATGTTTTGCGTTTTCGATGTTATGCTCTCAGTGTTTTGAATTTCAATGTTATGAAATGTCAATGTTTTAAAGTAGACCCATATATCTATATCTATATATATATATATATATATATTTATATATATATATATATATATATATTTTTATATTTATATATATATATATATATATATATATATATATATATATATTTATATATATTTGTGTATATATATATATATATATATATATATATATATATATATATATATATATATATATATATATATATATATATATATATATACCTTAATTGTATGGCACAGATGGCTGCAGAGTAAATAATCACATATTGCTGTTGCATGCGTATTCATGTATTATCATTTTTGATTTACAGCAGCAGAATTGAACCATGCACACTGACCCATAGAAGGTGATGAAGATGAATGTAATAACATGTATTCATACATGCAGTACAGACAGAACATTGCAACCAACATGTGTAATGCTGTTTGCATTAATATCCACAGGTCCAACGACTGTTAGGCAACACAAGGAAAGGGCAGCTGAGTGTCTCCATACTGTGTTACTGTGATCACTGCCTGTTATTTCCTCAGCCTCATGTCATGGCAATGCTGTTTACTGTCATATTGATAGTTTGATAACATTGTACACTACAGGTACATCCAGTGGGGTCCCAAACCATGCAGGTGCAAGGTCAGACAGACCAGGTATGTTAAAGCAACAGATTCATGGTTTGCAGCAATGTGTAGCAGACCTGTGATGTATGACATTAATGTCGCTGTTTTTTTCTACACAGAGACATCTGGCAAAAATGTGCAGCCCCTGTTACTGTATTGTACTTGTCGTGCTGTCCATATTCTGCTGTTTGCATACATGATGGTGTTGTCTTTCTCTTTACTTTCCCACTGCAGGATCCACAGTACAACACACAAAAGCAAGTCTGTTAGTGGTATGTTATTATCTAACTTTCATTCATGTCATTGCTGTTGCTCCTGTTGTTGTCCACCATTAATATTATGTCAAGTCTGTTCGTGGTATGTTATTATCTAACTTTCATGCATGTCATTGCTGTTACTCCTGTTGTTGTCCACCATTAATATTATGTCAAGTCTGTCCGTGGTATGTTATTATCTAACTTTCATGTATGTCATTGCTGTTACTCCTGTTGTTGTCCACCATTAATATTATGTCAAGTCTGTTCGTGGTATGTTATTATCTAACTTTCATGCATGTCATTGCTGTTACTCCTGTTGTTGTCCACCATTAATATTATGTCAAGTCTGTTCGTGGTATGTTATTATCTAACTTTCATGCATGTCATTGCTGTTACTCCTGTTGTTGTCCACCATTAATATTATGTCAAGTCTGTTCGTGGTATGTTATTATCTAGCTTTCATGCATGTCATTGCTGTTACTCCTGTTGTTGTCCACCATTAATATTATGTCAAGTCTGTTCGTGGTATGTTATTATCTAACTTTCATGCATGTCATTGCTGTTACTCCTGTTGTTGTCCACCATTAATATTATGTCAAGTCTGTTCGTGGTATGTTATTATCTAACTTTCATACATGTCATTGCTGATACTCCTGTTGTTGTCCACCATTAATATTATGTCACGTCTGTTCGTGGTATGTTATTATCTAACTTTCATACATGTCATTGCTGTTACTCCTGTTGTTGTCCACCATTAATATTATGTCTTTCTTCCCATTTCTGGACCAGACTGCATCATGATCAAGTGCACAAACAAGTGGTATGTCTATGGAAATCCTACTGTCTGTTTTAATACTGTTCAAATGATTCATGTTGGCAGTGATGTGATGGTGCACATTATTTTTATATGTATCACATATGTCATGTATGTTGGCTGTCTAACCTAATTGTCAAGTTTCTGTTATGTAGATTCCATGATCCATTCACACAAAACTTAATGGTAAGTAAGTATTATCTGTAACATCACAGTGAGATATATGTATCATATGTCTGTACTGACATCCAACATGTCACGTAAACATGTTGTCCTAATCTATGACATCTGTCTCCTCTTTTAGCACAACTATCTATCTCCTCCATTAGCACATCCAGTGATCACAGTGTTAGATTGGATCTGTTTCAGTATGGTAGCATAGATCCTGGCGCATAGGACAGTGACATGGTGATACAGTCCGGGCAAGTTGGTGACAGTTATGTGGATGCTGCTGTAGCCTCAGATGTGGAGGAAAACTTGTTCAACCATTATGAAAATGAGGGGACATTGGATGTTGGACAGGATGAGGCCAGTAAACAACAGACACAAGTTGAGAATGCTGCCGCTGGTGATAATGGAAGCAGTTCCCCACAACTCATTGATACTGGCTATCACACAATGTAAGTGTGCTGATGGTGTGCGCGGGCAAGTGTCAGGGGGTGTCCACCTTACTCCTACAGGCAAATGAATGTTCACATCAATGCCTGAAATTGTTTTGCACACCAGCTGTCTGTACAGCATGAAAGACAGGAAAGCAGACACAGTGAGGTAATAGTGTCATTGGCTGTTAGGATGAAAGCATGTTATCTGTGGCATGGTCAGTAGAATCCCTGACCTCTGCAGCACTATAGCAGTACTGCAGTACAAACAGGGTTCTGCATGCCTTCACCTTGTTCAGCCAATTGCCACATGGCAGAGGCAGGCCCCACTCTCAGCAGATCTAATGTTGCTCAACGGAAATCTGTATCTATTCTCCAATGTGCACACACTTCTGCGGCCGGTCTATCTGGTATGGGCCCAACACTCATGACCAGACAATCAAGTCACAGTCAAGCTCCTTCACCTCCACATGCTTTTGGCACTCCCTCAGTCTCCATTGTGGATCTGGGACAAGTGTTTCCTTACATGACATGGAGCAAACTCCAGTGTAAGCCATCAGCATGGGTGCCCTAGACTACGTTAGAGTAACATAGATAGTTGAACACTCTGTCCTGTACTATCTTCTCAACCCATGGCAATGATGGTTGCTGTGCAGAACACTGACAATGCCATCTGCTTTTGTTCATTGATGTGTGATGCCATGTGAGTCCAACAGTTTTACAAACCATAGCTGGCTCCATTTATTGCATTACTTTACCCATACTGTACATTGATATCTTTACTTGTGATTTTAAAAGTTGTGCTTTATGTCCTGCATTGTTTACCAGTTGGCAGTTTATTATAGTGGAAAAAGTAGAAATGTGTTGTGCTGATGTGTGTTCCTTAATATGTGCCATACAATGATACAACAATCTTAGTTTGTGTGCATACCTGTGTCATTTGTGTCCTGAGTTGATGATCCCTGTTGTGATGGATTTGCATATGTTTGTAATGTTATATGTTATGATTATGTTGTTACGTCTGATGCTCAGTGAGTACATCTAGTGTGTACTTGCCATTAGATGCAATCTGTGCTGCTGTGTTGGGGCAACACCAGAACATCGGTGTTTAATCTATGTACTCATGTACATGTAGCTTGTCATTACTCAAATTTGCATGTCAGACTGCCAATTTCCCTGGGCCTGCACTTTTGGTTGCATTCTGTGTTGCCTACACCTGTGTCTTCTGTCCCCTATGTCCTCCTGCTCTTCCTGCCACACTTGAGGGATCTCATCTTCAGACATCTGGGATTCTTAGGGTTGTTCATCTACATCTGCAGCTGGCAGACCATCATTTGGTCTAATCAACATGTTGTGCAGCATGACACACATCATTATCATCTGTGCTGCCTTCTCAGGTATCTATTGCAGTGCATCCCCAGATGTGTCCAGACATCTGAACCTAGCCTTCAGTACACAGATCACACACTCTGTGGTGTTCCTAGTTGTTGAATGGGGTCTATTGCAGGCCTCCTCTGCAGGGTTGTATGGTTTACAGTACAGAGTCATTAGTCACTGCTCAAGTGGATAACCACAGTCACTTATTGTGAGGAGTAAGTGCACATTTAGTCAGCATGGATATTGATGGGAGGGGTATCCTGAACTGACTTCCTAGCTGAGTTCCTGTACTTACCCAGTAGCAGTTCCTCAGATATATCACCTTGCGGAAATGCAGCCCTCAGTCCACTTTCCCTCCAAATGGAAGCATCATGGACAATTCCAGGATGTGTTGCCATGATGTTTGTTATGTTGCCATCTGCTGCGCACACAACCTGGCAGCTGATGAATGGCTATCCCTTTCTGTTTATGTATCATTTTATTTCAGGATGCACTGGTATCTTGATTAATATGTGTGTGCAGTCTATTGCACTGAGTACACGGGGAAGGTTGCAATGCTGTAAAACTGGTGCATTACAGTTCTCCATGGGGTAAATGAAAAGTGGATGTACTCATCCGCATTGCTGCACATTGCTTCCAGGACTTTGACCAGGATACATCTAGCAACTGTCTGTGACACTCACAACTTCCCCCTTGTGTTTCTGGAATGTCCCAGATGCAAGTACACCCAGACTGAGATACACTTGGTTTCGAGGTTGATGGGGTTTTCATGAAGGGTACGTACAGACATGTGTGGGACACACATGTTGCAAACAACCTGTGCCAGTTGCCTGTTGATTATTTGCTGGTCTGTCAACTGGTTTATTTGCAGCCTTCATCTTAATCTTGCTGGCTGCTATCTAAGGCAAACAGTCACAGCCTCATTCATAGCCTGAATCACGGCAGCCTGTTGCAGTCCATTAACTGCTGATTTCATCTTTGCTTTCTTTTCTCCAGTATGGTTATGGAATACACCAGAGTCAATAGAACTAGTTTCTGTTCCTTGTGGGTCACACACCAAGGATTTTGAAATTAGAGCAGGCATTACAGTTTGTTCTATTTATGTTGCACTGGGCATGCCCGATTTGTTTTGGAATCAGACTGGCATGGGTGGAATCCATAATTATCCTATGCTAAATAACTAAGTACTTGGAGTGCTTTCAACATATTTCCTGAAATCATGTCCACAGCTGGTGTGCTGCAGTCTTCCTTCAGCATGCTGCTCTGTCCATAAATACCTTCCATAAACTTTACGGAATCTGGATCGACATAGATAATTAAAAAGATTTAGGCATATCCTTTTATTTTAAAAACATTTTACAACTTTAGAAGCCAAATCTTTTTTATCAAGGGTACACCTTCAACATTTGCAAACAGGCAAAGTATTACTAATAGATACTGTAAGATGAAAAGTTTGTTAGCCCTTATAAAGGGCACACCATGAGAAGTATTAAATTATGCCTTGATGGATCAGCTAGGAAAACCTAAAGTTAGACTGCTGCCAAAAATACTGCGTAAGGAAAACTTTCTGAATGACCACCCATAGAACAAGCCCCATGCACCCCTATTGTAGAAAAATTTCTTAGCCTTTATATATATATATAATATCTATATATCTATATCTATATAGACTCCTCACAACACAGCCCCAAACAATTCTGGTCCTCCATAAACTCCATCCTCCACCCAGGTAAAGTCAGTACCCCTCCTCCTAACATCCCTCACTCCTCAGAAAATATTGCTACCTCATTCAACACACACTTCACCCAAACCATACTATCACTAGCTAAACAACACAACCCCTCCTCCAACCCACACCTTCAACTAGTAATCTCCCACTGCCTTCTCTTTTCTCCTGTACCTACCTCCAACATAAAAACTCTTAACTAAACTTAAACCCACCAAATTAGCAGCAGACAACCTCCCAAGTGAATACCTACAAATCGCAGCTGATGCTCTGGCCTACCCAGTATCCATCTTGATTAACCGATCTCTGTCAGAAAGTTACGTTCCCAGATTGTGGAAAGTCTCACATATAATTCCCCTCCACAAAGGCGGACCCTCTGCAGAACTAACCAATTACCGCCTCATAGCTATTCTCTCTCCACTTTCCAAAATACTAGAGAGATGCATACACTCTCAGGTCTCACAGTACCTCCTTACTAACAACCTCCTTTCCAGTACTCAGCATGGTTTCCGACCAAACCATAGCACCACCACTGCCTTACTCTCCTTTACAAACACTATCCTTCAGCATAAAAACAATGGCTATCTCTCCTCTGCTACTTTCCTAGACCTATCTAAAGCATTTGACATGGTCCCACACAAACAACTTATCTCTGTCCTCAATAACCTATCCTTCTCACAATCAGTCACCAACTGGTTTCAGAGTTACCTGTCTGACCGCCAACAATCCGTTGTATGGCAGAACGACATATCTCCCCAACTACCTGTCTCCATAGGGGTTCCCCAAGGATCCATCCTTGGACCCCTACTTTTCTCTGTTTACACAAATAATCTAGCCTCTGCCACCAAACATGGCACACTCATCCAATATGCAGATGACTCTACCATCATCTGCTCAGCCCAGTCCCTACCCAAACTGCAAAAAGTCACACAGGAAAACTTTTCCTCTGTTGAAACATGGTTATCCGATGCCCAATTAATACTCAACCCAAACAAAACTAAACTACTCATCTTCCAACCCACCAAACATACTCAAAACAACTCTCACTTTAACATCACAGCAAAAGACAACACCACTATATACCCAACTGAACACACCAAATTGCTAGGAGTGGAAATAGACAATAAACTAAAATTTGACATTCACATATCCATGACCATAAAAAAGTCCACAAAAACTAGGAGCATTATACAGAAATAAACAATTTCTCACCAAAGCAGCAAAGATTTCAATAGCAAATTCCCACCTTATCTCCACCCTACTTTATGCCTCTCCAGTATATACCAACCTAAGGCAATGTGATCTAAACAAGCTAGAGACCTGCTACAACAAAATCGCAAAATTCGCCACAGGGGCATCCTACCGTAGTCACCACTGTCTCTCACTTGCTGAACTGGGCTGGCTTGAACTCCCTCAACTCCTTCAGTGGTATCAACTCTCACTCACCCACAAACTAGTAAACTATCCACTAAATGTCCCATCCCTCCAGAATCTACTCCAACCCTATCGCACCACCAGACCACTAAGATCCAGCAACAAAAATCACTTGCAGATCACTAAAGCCAATAACTCTGCTGGTGAAGCACTATTCTCTTGTGCCATAGCCAAATTATGGAACTCACTCCCACCCACAATTACCTCTGTACCATCATGCACCAACTTCAAAACTTTATTCAAAGCACACCTAAAAACATGCTGGCTATGCCCTTGCAACTCCCACTCTAATATCATCCACCCCATCCAACTACTACCTTTCTTTCACCTCCACTAACTACCTTGATGATAGCAAGCTCAGATGCTCAGAAGCCTAGTACTTATTATACAGCAGGAACTTCTCATTGTTACATTTGTTAATGCCTGTTATGTACTTCACAGATAAAGATTCTAGTTGTCTACTGATGTACTATGTTATTCATCTGTAAATATGTTGTAAGTAATTTCTATGTTAAATTGTTAATCACTATGTAATCCAATGTAACTACTGTCTGTTTATTTTACTGTGGAGCTTTTCTCCCCGGGCCTCCGCTGAAAATGGACCCACGTCCAGTCGGACACTCCCGGTCAACAAATTTAAATAAATAAAATAAATATATATATATATATATATATATATATATATATATATATATATATATATATATATATATATATATCAGTATCACACAACATCAGCAAAAAGAGAAAACAGATGTTGTGGATGAAACACAGCTTACACAATTGTGATCTCACAGTAAAACCAAAAAATTATGAAACCATTCCTGGAGCTGTCCTTAGGGACTCCACCTCCAATGCCGTTTTATTGGAGATCTACATTCTACCAATTCTGGGAATTCTTTATTAATGGGTACATTTGTAGACATGGCTGTTTTTTGTCTGAACTCTTTTAGTTGACTGAAAGGCAGAAAGAGATTATACTGGGTTAGTAGGAAGGCAGGGATGGCTAAGTGACACTGGACAGAACACAACAAAAGGTGAAAAAGCAGTAATAGGTAGGAGAAGAAAGAGGTGGGAAGTCAAAAGAGTATAAATCATGGACAGGGGTTGTCAAAAGAATACTGGAAAGTGTTTAATGCAGAGCGATATGAACACAAATGTAGGAGATACCACAATGAAATAGACTACAAGGAGGAATTCAATCTGTTATGACAGGTGCACCAGGAGGTGACAAATGACAAAAGAGAGACATTAATAGAGATAATCATGTAGGAGCTAATACCATGAGGAAAGAAGGTGGAAATGAGGCTAATAAGAGCACACAGCCAGATGGGAGAGACAGAGCATGAAAGGGAGAGAACAAAAAAGTGTCTCTAACAAGTCTGCAGAAGAAAGGAACTTAGATCAGATGCATCACAGGGAGAGAGTCAGCCAGAAGTTAAGAAGAACAGGGGTAGTGCAACTGAAGTGGGGGATACTGCAAATAGGGGTAAGTACATGAGGAAGTAAATTAAAGAGGCCAAGAGACAGTGGGAGAGAGACTGAATCAACTAGGACATTAACCATTTTATCAGTGAATAGGGAAGATCATATGATACTGAAACTGAACTCAGGGCTCAGACAAAGCAAGGAAAGGAGGTCACAAAGGGGAGGTATGGGTGCATTTTTCGGTGTTTGTAAGTACCAATAAACTGGTAGCAAACAACAGTAGGGAATTGGCAGAAAGATGTTAGGATAGGGGATTGAAAGAAGCATTCTCAGAATTGTTATCTGTACCACAGCTGGTATACTAAGGAAACAAACGATGATGACATACAATGGCAGGCTATGGCAGTAGACAATGGAGAAGGGTTTACCATTCATGTCTCAAGAACAGGGTGCCTTCTAGCCCAAGTTGGGTGGTACTGCACAGACCCGATTGAAAAGTTACATCTCAATGATTATTCTTTAATCAAAAATGGAAGGGAAGAGGACATAACCTGGGTTTTAAGGTATAGGTATAACACATCAAAATTAAACACTCACAAAAACATCATAATCATAAGTATATATATATATATATATATATATATATATATATATATATACATATATGGATTCACTTTAGAAGATCGAATTCCCAAAATCTCGAACCTCATATTATCGAGACCAAAAGATCGAGTTTTGGAAACTCGAACTTCTAAAATGAAACGAAAAAAAAAAAGTCAAACATTGCTTTTGCAGGGGGGCTTCGCCCCCCCCTGAACCCCCCATGTGGGGGGCTGTGCCCCCCACACCCTCCCTACTTAAATATACCAACTCCGAGATCGCGCTACAGTGGGGAAAAGGGAAATCTCCCATATTGCGCTGTATGCGGAAGCGCAAAACAGGAGATTTCCCACTTCCTGTCAACACCACAAAAAAGATAACAACATTACGTACACACAGAGCGTACAAGAAGCCTTCCTCTGTGTGCACGTAATGTTTTAAGGTAAGTAAAGTGTTATTTTTTAAAACTTTACATATTCGATATACTGAAATGTCGATCATATGGTCTCGACCATATGACATTTGAGATTTCAGTATTTCGATAATGTAAAGTGTTTCCACATATATATATATATATATATATATATATATATATATATATATATATATATGTGTATGAGTGCATCTACGTCTATATATCTATTAGTATATGTGTGGCGTGTGTGTGTGTGTGTGTGTGTGTGTGTGTGTGTGTGTGTGTGTGTGTGTGTGTGTGTGTGTGTGTGTATGTTTGTGTGTTTATGGTTCCCCTTTATAATCTCAAAATAGTGAAATCTCGAATTTCAGTATCCCAAGACCATAAAGGCGAATTTTTAAAATAGCAAAATGGCATAATCACGAATTTGAATATTTCAAATTTACAGTTATCGCTTTATGCTTCGTTACATCCAATGTTTTCTGTGGATGGTGGATGGTGGATGGTGTTGTGTGTGGATTTTGGTGTGATTTAAGGTAAGTAAGTGTTTGTAACAGGTTTTGGGTGGAAGTTTGAATGTATGTGGGCGTGTTTGTAAGTTCTACGTGTGGGTTAGGGTAAGCAGGTGAAATTATGAGTGTGTAAGTGTTGGATGTGTTGGTGTTTGTATATGTGTGATGTGTGTGTCTGTGTGTGAGGGACTGTGGAATGTCTGGGTGTGAGTTTGCTGTCTTTTCCTGTTTGTGTGATCCCGGAGTTAGTATATATAAGTAGGGGGACGTAGGGATGCATCCCCCTGATTATATGTAGTGTAGGTGTGTTGATTTCTGTTGTTGTGTTTGTGTAAGTAGTGTAGGTAGGACAGTGTATGTGTTGTGTGGTGTGTATATTTTTGCAATTTTGTATTTCACAGTTTTGGGGTTTTGGGATTTTGAACGTTTGTCTTTCTGGTTTCGAGATACTGAAATTTGAGATTTCAGTATTTTGAGATTATAAAGGGGAACCACACACACACACACACACACACACACACACACACACACACACACACACACATATATATATATATATATATATATATATATATATATATATATATATATATACACACACATACACACACACACACACACACACACACACACACACACATGGGTCTATTTTTAATAATTGAAAGACCACTTACCTAAAACTGAATTTTCCGAGATGACAACACATTGAACTATTAATTTATCAAACAATCACACTTCCCTAATTTTTTAACAGCAAAAGCATGGACTTTGCCAACATTTAACTAAGAAATACACTGCAGTAATGTCAAACCCACCTAGGTCGGGATCTACACCCCCCACCCCCCCTAACTAAATATACCAACTCAGGGATCACACTCCATTGGGAAAAAGGGCAAATTTCCACATCCTGGCCAAGTACATGCATTCCCTGTTAAAATATTTGGTGGTGTGATCATTTGGTAAACAGCTCTGTGTTGTCGTCTCAGTAAATTCAGTTTTGGATAGATGGCTTTTAGATTATTAGAAGTAGACCCATACATATCTATCTGTCTATCTATATATATATATATATATATATATATATATATATATATATATATATATAAAATCTATACATACATATATACATACTGATATATATATGGATCCCATTTGTTCACATGAATTTATGTTTCATCGAAATGTAAATTCGTGAACTCACTTACGCGAAAGTGCATTTTTTTTTTAAATGTACTTTAGTGTTAGAACAGAATTAAAAAAAACATAAATAAATAAAAACATGCAGTTTGCATGTTACTTTAGTTGTACATCAATGGTTATTGTTGATGTGCAACTAAACAAACTATTGCTGAGATTGTGGTACAGTGGGAATAAGGGAATATTCCCTTTCCCCCACTGTAGTGCGATCTCGGAGTGAGAATATTAAAGTAGGGGGGTGGGGGATCCAGGGGGGCTTGCCCCCCTGCATAATTGTGTTTATTGTGTTTTTTTTTTTGGTTTAGGTTTTAGTTTTTTATTACACGAAAGTGCATTTTCCAAAAAATGCACTTTCGCGTAAGTGAGTCAATGAAACGTAAGTTTGCTGGATCAAAGTAGATCCATATAATATATATATATATATATATATATATATATATATATATATATATATATATATACGCACACACACCCCCCCCCACAGCTAAGATATCTTTTCCTGGGGGTCCTCAAAAATCCCTCATGAATTATTAATATTGGTTGATGTTAATATAGACTGATAAACCATAAAATCTGTAAATGTAACCAATAATATACAACTGTACTATTTCATCCAACTTATAACTATACATGTGAAGAAAATAGACTCTGTTATTTGTCCTAGCATGTCTGGCTGAGTTTTTTTGTACATAATTTCAGATTAACCTGTGTATTATATGCCAGCATGGCTAGCTATGATATTGTAAATAAATACTTAAATGTTGATTTATGATCTGTTTGTACAGAATGTTTTAAAGACTTGAACAGTGTCCTTTTACATTTCTAACTGTGCATGTTTGTGAAAATTCTAAAGGTAAACTGTCTCAGATTCAGCTGCTCTACAGATGATGTCATTGTAATGTTGACAGTTGCTATGTGTTACTGTCAAAAGCTGAAAAACAGGAAGAAACTTTAGTAAAGAGCTGTTGGTTGATTTTCAGAATATGAAATGAAAATTAGAACTGGAACTGTTATGACAGTCAGGCTAGTCTATAAAAGAGTCTGCTGAAGACAGTTGAAGTCAGTTACAGTTGTCAGTTACAGAAGTCAGTTGTCAGTTAACAGCCAGTTGTGAGTTGTTCACAGATGTACTGTTCAGTGGATACACAAAAATAACTCACCAAGAACTGTAAGCCTGCCTTAGCACTGTTGTAGTAAATTAGTTTAGATCAGAGACAGTGTTCTTTCATCAGATAGGAAAATCATAACTAATCAATTAAATCAGTTAGATTTTTTCTGATTGTTGGATTTCTGTCCTTCAGTATTGATTTCATTTTTCTAATGATTGAGTTCTGTTTGTTTTTTTAGAAATTACTGTTTTATATTTTTAATAATTTTACTCATTATTAAATAATTTTATTAACTTACATTGTGGCTGATGAATCAGTGTTTTCTGTAATGATTTGAGAGTGTTTATACTTCCCTTGATAACATACCGGGCCACTCTGAAAGCCTGGCTGCTTAGGTTATTTGTTACTATTTGTTTTAATATTTAATTTTTATAATTGGATACCCCTTTAAAAGGGCATGAAGACACTCTGATTGGTGGCAGCATTATCGTATTATTTTGGGGAAGGGACACAGTTGAAAATCTGTGTCAGGCTTTCCCAGAAGCCTTTGGATGTGTGAAATTTAATTTATTTAAGTGTGAGTGTATCAAAGGTCTTAAACTGGGATATATTACTCTAGAATGTATAATAAGGAGTTACATTAGGGGTGGACAGAAATATACAGTCCAGTCCCAGGTTATAGAGTGTGTTCCTGTTGTCCTCTTAGGGGAAAATTATGAAATATTACTCCTGTTTAAGTGACAGTCTCACATTGGAGCCAGTAGTGAGGATTGAATCTCCTTAGTTACTGACCCAGGATAGTGGGAGACACCACATTATTTGGTGGCAGTTCAGTGAGATATTATCTGGATGTCACATCACCAACCAGATACAAGAAAGCCACAGCAAATATATCCTTGATTTGCTCCTGGTGGCCTCCACAAATAAAATCTCATCCCACAGAACTCTGTCAGACAACATAAGTGGCTACTTACCAGTCTAAACCAGAAAATAGTCTCCAGACACACCAGACTGGTATGAAAACTTACTGCTTTTCATGAAGACACTTTTATTAATACACTACATCTCCTTAATGTGGATTAGCTAAAATTTGTCTTGAAATATGATGTAGTCTCCAACTCTTCACTGCAATGGTTCTTTACAAACATTCCTCTTAAACAAAGGAATGAAGTGGAAAAATGATTTCACTACCTTCATGCCAGTAACTATTGGTGTCCCACAAGGATCTACACTAACCCACATCTTTTTAAATTTGTTTATCAATGACTCCTGCACTACTAGAAAAAAATGTAACCTAGTTCAATATGCTGAAGACTTCACCATAAGCTGCTCTGCCAAAACTCTGTCAAAACTCCAAGACCTTACACAACAATCCTTCGAATTGAATGAAGCATGGCTAAAAAAAATGTAACTACATCTAAACCATAAAACTACTGCTCTTTTCCTCAAACTCATCTCTACCAAAAGAATATTATTTATTATCACCTCAGCCAGCAACGCCATAATGGAACAAGTAAGCAACATAAAATTACTGGATGTCATCAAAGATAACCAGTTAAAATGTGACCACCATGTATCACACATGGTTACAAAGCACATGAAAAGCAAGGTGAATTTTATAGACTAAAAACTTACCTGACTGCCATGCCATCTCTTCTCTTTGCTGCCCACTCTTAATTAGCCTTCACATCACACAACTATTAAAACTTGAGAAATGTTATAATAAAATAGCCAAATCTGCAGTGAACTATAATAATACAGCACACCAATGTCTACCATTAAAATAATTAAAGTGGTTAATACTACATTATCACCTAGCTCTTCCTCAGCTAAGAACAATACACAGACTTCTTTGTAAGCAAGAAAATGTCCCAGCCCTTAGCAACTTAATACAATACTACTACCCAAATAAAATGGCAAGCTCTGGATAAAATTCACTTAACACTATAACCAAATCATCTACAATGGCAGTTGACTCTCTATATTCAAATAGTTTAACTAAACTATAGAAACATATCCCACTACCACTGAAATCTATTCAGAATGTAAATTCATTTAAAACACATCTAAAATGTCACCTATTGAATCAGAGGAGCTACTCTTGTATATCTATAGGATAAATATCACCTTAATCTTCAGCTTGATATATCATCAAAGCATTTCTATTCACTCAGAACCCTAAGTTCCACAACCAGTCTTCACCAATACTTGAATACATTTACAAGCATCTCCAAGTCATATATATAGTTTCTCAACACAGTTTTTTACCTCACCTCTAAACTTCTAATATAAACCTTATATTAGCCATATGAAATCATCTCTGAATTGGATTAATACTCCACACCATAACTGTAATATCATTTTCTGTCCTACCACACTTCCATTTCTTTGAATTTCTATTCACTACATATCCCACAATTTAACTGCAATGATAGTGTTAAAAACAGAGAGGACAAGACACTGACCACATTCACAAAAATTCCACTTTAATAACTATACAGGATTAAGTAGTTTCACATAATTAGAAACTACTTTAGTCACATTTAAATACATATCACTCAGTCACGATTCTATAAATATAAACCCACAAATAGTTAACATTGATAAAATTACATCCAACAATTCTCAGAATTTATTTTTGTCACACTTATAAAATCAGTTCACTGTGTAAACACATAACAATCATGCAATAACATTTTGATAATCAGGTATTTTATGACTATTGAAATGTTACTATGTTATTTAATGATTTGATTCTGGTGAAGTTTCTGATTATGTGAAGAGATGAAAACACTTAAACCTTTCTAATTATTAAAGTGGTATTCTTTTTAACATGGCCAACATCTTGTTCTCTATTTTTAAAGTTTGTTTGTGTCTGGCAGGACACTGTAGGCATGATGGACAGGAACTTTGTTTTGCATTTCTTGGGTGCAGTATTAACATTTTCTGCCCTACCAAATTTCTCTTCCCTCATTTTCATTTTTTTCAAACTTTAGTCACTAATCACAAGATGTAGTATTTGTTTTACACACTCACTAATACACCTGCAATTGCTTAATGTTCATCTACTAAATGCATAAGTATCTTTCATAATGTAATGGTTTCCTTTATTTTGTATAAATGTAATATAGGTAGCAAATGTATGTGGGATTGTTAATCTGTATTATTGAATGACTGTTTAAAAATATTAGCAATGTTTTGAAGCTTTTTGCCCTGGGCTTCTCTTGAAAATGAGGCTTTGACTAAATTGGACACATCTAGTAAACAAAAGCAAAATAAAATAAATAAAAATTTGCATGATTTCTGTAAAATAGCCATTAATATGACTATTTGGGAGGGCAGTGCATTCTTCTGAGAGTTGAAAGTTGAAGTGCATTACTATGGTTATTATATTCATGTGACTTGTTTACAATCAAAGGAGCTGCACCTGCTAGAAGCACATTTCACTGGAACTATATATGTGCAAAAGGAGTTTAAACAATTGTTTACTGTATTTCAGAAATACAACAAAGACAGTTTTACAGTATTCTTAATACAAATGTCTTTAGAAAATTCACAGCAGGTATGCACATTTAATTTTTCCTCACAGGGTGCTGAATAAATAATACATACGATAATAGATACATTTTAACTATTATAAAATCTTGGGACTTGCCTTACCAAGTCCCAAAAATGGAGAACAAATAGTTGAAAATCCAAGATTGCCTCTTCTCAAAATATTCCCTTTTTCCTGAGGTATGGAGATCTTGGAGTTGGTATATATATATATATATATATATATATATATATATATATATATATATATATATATATATATATAGATAAAAAAAACACAATTAGTCCAGCACACAGCTAAACAAAGCTTCCATGACCGTACATATACCTATTCAAGGTAGAAAAATGAGTCTGGAGACACTTAAGCAATCTTAATAGCTTCTTTTTACTCTGACATCATCATAACAGTGGAAAACAAGGGATCACCTAATAGGCAGCAGACGACAACCACAGACCGGTAACCAGTTTCAACCCCTGGCGTCCTCAGTGTAAAATCCTTGATAGTGATATCTTCCAGCATTTGAATTGTTAATATAGAAATAAAAGAAACAAAGAAAACACATTGCCAGGAATTCTGATTTAGTCTCCAGATATTCAACACACACAGCTATTTTAGTACCTCTCTATCTTAAATCAAACCAAAGTGAAGCTTATAACTGAGTACCTAGATTTGTTGTTCAGAGTTTGTACTGCCAAGATATACTATGCGCATTTTCTATGTGTTAGCATATGACTTTGGTTCAGGGTAAAAATACAACACATATCCAAACTATATTACTAATGATGTGTCTTTACATCAGAAGTAACAACCATATGTGTTCACTCTGAAAAGGAGATTTTAAAGGCTAAAATATAATTGTGTGATGTATCTAAGCTGGTAGGGTTCAAATTGTAGTTGAATTCTGCAGTTTTTTCTAAGGGTTGAATAGCAGTCTTTGGTGGATTATGAAGGTGATTATGCCTTTGTTATTGCCTTAAAATTTAATAATAAAGCCCCAAAAAGGAAAGTGTCAAAATGCATGTTTTATAGCTAATATGGAGGGGTCAAATTCAGCACTGGACTGCACTAAAGTTCATAACAGTAGAACAGTAGTCTTAAGTGCTGTATAGACCCAAATATTCTGTTGTCACTGCCTGGAAATTTTGTATACAGTTTTCAAAACAGGACTGATATAGTTGGGAGGATTCAATAAAGCCTACATGGTCATTTTTCACCATGTGCACATCATGGCACAATGTGCACAAAGACATGGAAACTTTTAGATTAAGTAAGCACTGTGCAGAGGCATGCACCACCGAGCAAACAAGGTAAACACCATGGCATGTTAATTACAGCATAAGCATCTGAATTAGATTCTAAGTAACCAATCCAACACAGTTTAGCTATTCAACAATCTACAAAGCATCTGCATAGACTACATGCTGTTTTTTTCCTGTGGATTCTAAAACTTTTGGAATACAGACATGGAAAGGAGTCTGCATGGAGAGAATGTTAGGGGTTACTGCTGCTTTAATTCATTTGTATATGCTACAGGCTGAAGCCAGCACTGCTGCTGCTAATAGGCCTAGACTGAGAAGGAGAAGAGTTTTCAGGCTTTGTTTAACTTTTCACAACCCACTTAGTGTGGAAATTGTGGAGTGCAACAGAGTGGAAGGACACACTATAGGAACTCTGCGACCTCTGCCATCCTCAACTCAGAGGAAGAGCCAACTGAGGTGAACCCATCCCAGTGGAGACAAAGGTATGTGCAGCCCATAGAATCTTAGCTACACGTACCTTTCAGAGACCAATAGGGACATGCTTGGGGTGTCACAAGCATCAGCATCTAGGATCCTCTACCAATTTATGAATGATATGCTCCAACATGCCAGGGACCACATATATTTTCTCCCTAGTTCTGGGGAGAGGGGCAGAAATATGCAGGAGTTCTACCATGTAACACACTACCCTGAAGTACTAGGTGCCACAGATTGCACATATGTAGAAATTAAGGCACCACTCAAGGAACAGGGAAGGCTCTACATTAACAGAAAGGGATACCACCCTATCAACTGCCAAGTTGAGTGTAATGCCAAGGGAATAATCTTGACCATGTGTACTGGCAACCCTGGCAGTAACCATGACTCACATATCTGGCACACCTCCCGACTGTACCAGATGTTTGCTAGGGAGGATATATCACAAGGGCATTTACTGAGGTATGCAGGCTATGCACTGAAACCATGGCTAAAGGCACCCATTAGAAATGTACACAAACCCATAGAGAAATGCCATAATGAGGCACACACTCAAGCAAGAAATATCATAGAGCATGTGTTTGTGCTGCTGAAGTCATGGTTCAAGTGGCTTGATACATCTAGGGGAGCTCTGCAGTACAATCCATAGACATGTGCAGAAGTATTCACAGTATGTGCCATGCTACACAACATAATCCTTAGAAAACAGCTTCAGCAGGATCAGCAAGGGGATGGAGCACACATCTCACAATCCGTGCCAAAGTCACCACAGACACAGGAAAATGATGAGTCACAGGGGGAACCACCAGCTGCTGTGGGTATTGGCAGACCTAGACATGCTCGGGATGCCCTTGCATTGGCTAAGAGACAATCCATAAGACACTCACTCACCACCTACGGGCCTAAAATATTCCTCTTGCTCACATACCTATACTAACATTGATGCAGGGCAACTCACACAACTTTTACCTCACCACGTATTGGCTGTGTACCACTTGCATCAGACAGAGTCACCTCTGAACTAAAACTCTGTCAACTGCTGCATTTACAAGGTAAGTCCTGAACCTGGAGTGTATTGTATAATAATATGACTGTGTGGCATATCCTTGTGTTTCATTACTTGGTCCGGTTAGCAAGTAAAAGGTGGGAGATCTGTCCAGAACTTACCTTAACATGTGACAGCAGTGACTTATTTGACTTATATCCATCCATTACTAAGTAGTAGGCCTCAGGCATCAAAGATTCACACAGTCATATCTCTCTAAAGTACTGATGATCACTGCATGCCCTGAGTTTAGCATGATAATTTTGTACTGGAAAATGATTAAAGACAGAGAAGTTAGAAAGTAATGATATACATTGCAGTTTTTGACTTCACAACCCTCATGAGATCATTCATTATAAAGTTGGGAAATTCTGGTGCTATCTGTCCAACTTTCCAAGGCCAATATAAGTCAAAGGTGAAATTACCAGTTCAACACCACTAATGTAATATGCTAAACACTAAGTTATCTATGCACCCCAAGCATAAAAAACAACGATATGGCATTATCATCACTTGCACAGGGTGTTGTTTGGGGGGGGGGGCAGGAAGCCTAGGCTGATACAAAAGGTCAGTGAGTGTATGTGAGTAAGAAAGAGAAGATGGCAGACATGTGGATAAGCCAACAAATGGCCAGTAAGATAAATAAGTAACTGTTGTGTGTATCAGTAGCAGTCCTCCAGAAAATTGGTGTGTGAGTGTCTGCATGAACACAGCCATGTTCTGTGGTGGCTCTATCTCTTAGTATGTCAGACAAGGTGTGAGCCGTGCATGGTAGAGGTGTAAGTTCATTGTTGTCATCCCTGTCCATGAGAACTGTCTTTGCCAGGAGTTACACTGGCACATCTACACCCACTATCAGATGCATGGCTGCTTACTGAACATGACTGATGTCTGTTGGATGAGCTCCCTTCACAGGAACACCCAGGACCATGACCTCATGGTCTGCCACATCTGGTTGCGGACAGCACACTCACTGAAGGAGCAGTGGAAGTTCTGCCACTATGGGAGCGTGATCGGACAAGGCCATATTGGCTGACAGCAGATGATGTGGCTGACCTATGCTCACAAGGATGCCGTTCCCCTCCAAGCAGAAATTCCATCACAGACACTGCTCATTCCATAACATACTCCCCTCAGTCCATCACAGACACCCCTCATGCCAACGTGTCATTCATCCAAGCCACTGAATCAGCAACATGGTGGAGACAGTCAAGCATGTCAGACTGTGCCACATCCACAATCCTGAGCATTTGTCTGGAGCACCTATGGGAACATGCCTGAGGCTCCAAGATGGCCCTAAATATACACTGAGTGGTGCAGGAAGAGACACCTGAAACAGACAGAGGAGGGACAACAGGTTCCATCTGAGCTTCCCTATCAATCCCTCCTGTGTGACACCTCACTCAAACTTTGGCTATGGCCAGACTCATCAGGCACAGAAGCTGCAGTACCACACTTCTCTGATCAATGTCCTCACCCTCCAACTGTCCAATATCTGTGGGCTCACTGGACTGGGTAGGCATAGGCCTACTGGCTGTGTCTGATAGAAATGCAGGGGATGGCTGTATGTCAACCTCCATGTCAGATTCAACCTCTGCACCCACCAACTTGTGCCTCAGTTTGGCCACCATCATCATCAGAGTCTGTTGATACACTGACATCAGATGGCAAAGGGCCCACACTCCCACTGTCATGATAACCTGTGATAAAAAGCAAGAAACACAGGAACAATTAACACCTGCACTCCTATAGTGCAATATATGCTAACAAATTAATGGTGCTGCCACTATCATGACAGTACAACAATACACACAACAGGCTTGAGATCAACATCACATACCACAATATTTCTTTAAATTGGTCAGCAATACAGGCATACAAATGTTTACCTTGTCGTGTGCAGATGATATACTCCTCTGTAGTCCAGATGGTCCTGGGTAAAGTTAAGCAAGAGGTAAAGGCAACAATATCACAATTAACAGTAACACGGGGGGGGGGGGGGTAATGCATTTACCTCTATATGTCCATTAACTATAATGTCAACAATAATGTGGCTGACATCTCTAACCTATACTTATAACTGTAGCAATCTTCAATCCACCCCAGAAAAAGAAATGTGACACAGAATTAACTTACTGATTTCAAGTGTTTATGATATAACAGCAGTCAACTGTTCAGATACCAAAGCCTAGATGGAATCTCCTCCTGAGACATGCTTGCTGTCTCAGAAACTGTTGCTCTGACATGCAGGACATGCTCTACTGCACTCACCTGGGAGTTGTTTGGGTCTCTTCACTGGGGGGTTAGTGGTGGTTCCCTAGCAGGCCATCCCCCCTTTAGCCATCTGGTCATGGTCCACTTCAGCTGGTCTCCTCCATGCTGATGTGATCAGATCAGTAGCCCTGTAATGCACTTGCTTATATGTCCTGCCATGGCCACCCATAGTACTGATATCATCTACTATCTGCCACCATATTTGCATCTTACATGCCATATCCCTCCACCCCATTTCCAAAAGAAAAGCACCATGTTGCTAAAACCCATCCACAATCACCTGGTATTCTGCATTGGTGAATGGGGGTCTTCATGGACTGACATGCCTGGGTGACATACTTATAGGTGTCGTAAAAGACATCAAAAGGATAATACACATAAATATCACTTAACTATAAAATAACTGTTTCCAGTTAAAACAGATAAAGTAGTCAGTCAGTATTACCCACTGGAGAAAAATAAAACAGTCTACAGATGTGAAATACTAACAGCAGGCAGGATGCAAAACAAGGAGAGTAACAAAAACAACATATCCTTGTTTGCACCATAACAGTAACTCACATTTGCTCCTCCAAAAAGGACAGTTGATCCTTGTTTGTGCCATAACAGTAACTCAGCTTTGGGCCCCCTCCCAAAACAACAGTCCCTTCTTGTTTGTGCTATAACAGTAGCTCACCTTTTCCCCCAGACAAAAGAACACTCTGTCCTTGTTTATGCCATAATGGTAACTCACCTTTGCTCACTCCACCCACAAAGGAATAGTCTATCCTTGTTTGAGCCATAAAAGTAGCTCACCTTTGCTCCCCTCTACCCACAAAAGAGTAGTCTATCCTTGTTTGTGCCATAACAGTAATTCAGCTTTGTCCCTCCCTCAAACAAATAGGGAAATGACACATTTTGCTAGCAAACCATCTTTGAAATGCTAAAAGTGCTATCAAAGGAACTGCCCCTGAAATATTAGTACATATTTATCACAACACATTCCATTTTCATGTATTGGCAATCATGTATACCTCTGAAATGCCCATGCCATCAGTACACTTTTAACTTATGCATAAAGGTAGAAGTGTAAAATCTTTGCTTCAGAACTTTCTTAAATTCATTGCAGCATATGCAGTATGTAGCTGAACAAATGGAAGTATACCTTCTGAAGTTCAATACTCCTCTGTGCAGATATATCCCAAAGTAATAGTGTATCTTCACTCTTCTCCACATAAACAAATCTCACCATCAGTTTGCCTAGCTACATGGTTGCCTTTTTATATAGATTTAGGTCTGTCAGCACAGTGAATATGTAAATGAGGTGTGAACTCATTAGAAATGCTGAATCCCCAAAAACTGGATCCATGTAGGGATGTAAACATAGTGCAGCCACTCCCTCAGTGTTTGGTTCTAATGGATTGCAACTGTGACTGATTCATTTTTGGGAGAAGGAAAACACAACAGCACTGCAAGGTGCTTTGCATCCACTGGGTGTTTCAGGTTAGATCTACAAAGTCTTAGATGTAAATAAGCAGCATACAAGTCACAGGTTGTGTTTCTTCACATCCAGCATCCGACATGCCCTTCATTTTTTGCAACTGCATGTGATATTATTTCCACTTAATATCTTCACACATTTTAAGGCCAGTAATATAGAATGGCTTACACACTGCATTTCTCAGAGAACTGCTCAGATAAATGAAGAATGGCCAACAAACACAGAAATGTAAGACGGAGCTTTATATTTGCAAGCAATAATCATGACAGCTTGTGTGATCACTAGATGCACTACATCCAAAACTACGAAGTGTACAAATAATAATTGTATGGTTTGATATCAGTGTAGATGCTGTCGCAGTTAGTTGCATGCTTATTAAGTCAAATTGTGTGCTGCAGAGCTGTTTGCATGGCAAAGGAGGATTGGTGTGAGAATTCAAATCCAGACCTATGTAGTAATATCTCATGTGTTAACATTTTCTAGTGTGTATGTCATAGGGTGCTTTTCTTTAGTTCAACTACTTCTCCCTTTTCTTTCTTTTTTCTTTTTCTTTTTTTTTATTGGCCAGTGTTTGTGTGATGTGCTGCTTAGCACAAGCATGGGAGACAGAGACAAATGAATGTCAGGTTTGGCTGTGCTTATCTCATTTGAGTGAAGAGCGGCAGTGCGCAAACTGGACAACTGGCCAGACAGGACTCAGGCAGCCATAAATAGAAACTGGATGCATTCAATTAATACAATTAGACATTGCACAAACCCAATAAATGACATTGTGCTGCAGTTAACAGAGATACCTTAATACTGATTAGTAAAATAAGGAATGTCATGTCACTAGTACTGTGGCAGCAGGTGTTAAGTGTAGGGCTAGAGTACAGATGATCCTGCGTTCGAGTACAGAGTTTGCAGCATTTGCCTTACTGTTGTGAGATTGCACTTTATAGCAATGAACTGCAACACAGACAAGTGCTTTCTTACCCTTCTTGTGACAACAGGTGTAAGTGTAGGACTGCCATACACATGGTCCTGGATTTGAATGCAGAATATGCCATGCACTTTTACTGTTGTTCCACTTTCCATTATAGTCACTCTCAATTTTAAGACTTGACATGGTATAGCTGATATTAATTATATGTATGAGAGCTGAGGCACTAGTATTGTATCAGTTAAGTATTTGTTTACCTATGCATTATCACATGTATTCTCAAATGTATGACTGTGGGTATATTGTGTACTATATTCCTATAGTTATAGTTCTGCTATCTGGACTACCATGGCCTTCACGTTTGTCTAACACACATGCAAAACTGCCTGTACAAATAAATAACCTTGAATTTTCTTTGCTTGCCACTGTTGCACTTTGCTTACCATAGCGTAAACATGGTGCTTAAAAGCTGAATATAGGCAAGGCTGGTATTCCTAATGGCATTCTGTTCTGTTTTGTTTTTTCCACAGCTACACTTGAATGTGAGGTAAATGTCCAAACCCATGGGACTAGATTGGAGAATATGAGGGAAGCATGTGGTATGTATGCAGCAGAATAGTAGTGATATTCTAGCATTAAAAGTTAGAGATAACATTTTTGGTATTTTATAGAGCTGTATCAAACTGAGCATGCATATCTCAACTGTAAAATGAAGTATGCATGCATTAGTCTGTAGCACAAACTAAGAAAACAATATTACACTTTAGTCAGAGGTTGGGAGTTCAAATGTCACACTTCCTAAATACACAATACTGTTACTTCCGCAATTTATATTTAAATGAAATTAAAACCTTCATACCAGTGGCAAAAAATGCCCTGATGTAAACTGTAATCTGTATAATTAGAACATGCATATGTGAAATATATGCACATATCAAGGAGTACTTGCTTCAGTCTGTAGTATACTGTGCATCTGTTAGGAGATAGTATTCTTAAAAGTAAGTTATCTGTTAGAAGTTGGTACTCTTGAAAGTAAAAGTTAAGGTAATAGAGACAATTAATTGTATCAATGCATTGTATGTTACATATGGAGGTACTAATTTTATCTCTTTTTTTCTCTCACACCAACTCTTATATTCTCTTCTTTTATTTTAACTTCATTTTATTTTTTTATTTTATTTTTTTATTATGTGTCATCAAAATGTGTCCATGTCATCCATGTGTACCATATTGCTAAATGCTCTACAGCACAGTAGGGTAGGCCTGTCACACAGGATCCTCCTGACCCCCTCCACTGGCTCTAGCACCATTGCCAACACACCTGTGAGCCAACCTGGCAGCTCTGCCTCTACTGCCCCTGCACTATCTGGCCCGTCAGGTAGTCCAGCCATTGAGCCTGGTTCAGTGGTACCTCCAGGAGCAGTGGTGGAGGTGGTGATTTTATCACCCATGCTGAATTGCCAGAGATGGTGCATAGGGTTGTGTGCTGCACTGTTGGTGTATCCTTACTCTAACTGGAGAGGCTGCTCTCCCTCATTTTCCATAATACCAGGAGGAGGAGATGCAGACATCAAGCACTTTAGCCAATGGCAGAGTGAGGTGACAGTGAAGACAGTCCAGTGAGTGAGAACATGGTTTGGGATGTCCCCAGTGTCACCCCAGTCATGGTGTCTCCCAAACCTTTTGTGTCCATCACCATCCCTACCTTTTGTCTTCCTTGCCTTGTCTGTCTGCAATTCCTTTCTCACCTACCCAACTTGCCTCACCCAGACATTCCTACAACCCTTTCCAACATTCCTCTCTTTCTCTCTTTCTCTCTCTCTCAAAAAAAAGGCACCTGCCCCACAACAAAAATAAAATCATCCCACACATAGCTCTCCATTTCACACACATGGCTTCTTGACACACTTGATTCAGTCCAGTTGGCTATACAACATGATTGTGTTTTGGTCACCCCTTTCTCTGGAGGTGACATTTCAAATTCACTTTATATTTTGCAAATATGTTCCCTTTACACTGTTAAAGAAATGAATGGCTAAGGTGCTTTCCTATTTCCCTCCTGCACATTCATGTCCTGCTTTCCCTTTGTTCTTCCCTTGCTTGCTCCCCATTTCACCAGTGTCCTATCTTCCCCATTTATTTTCTTTACTGCATTATTGCACAATAGTGCACATCATGCACCAACATGCAGCAACAGTAATGCAAAAGAAGATAAAAGTATTGCATACAGCTGTATTCAAACCCAATATCATCTGGTCCAAAATGGAATGTATCACTGCATTAAATGCATTAACGTGCTGCCACAAAGTCAGTTAAATAGCAAGTGTTTTCCAGATACTCAGTACTAACTGTCAGACTTTGTCCTTTCCCTGTTTGCTCCCCATTTCACCACTTTCCTATGTACCCCATTAAAATACCTTTAATCTGGTAAAATAATAGAATCACACAAGACATATATAAGTATCAGTAAAAGTAATGGATCCCTTCACTTTTTGGAACAATGAGCAGCAAAGTTGAGCGGCTGCAAAATGCTGCAGTTACCTCCACCCAATGCCGCTTAACCATGCTGCGCTATGCCAACACACACCAACATATCTCATATAAACAATTCATGTCATTGCATTATCATTTTGTAATGAAATTATTTTAAAGTAATAGATAGACCTGCATTCAAACTCAGTACCATCTGGGCCAAAAAAGGAATGTATCAATGCATTAACAAGTGCAGCCACAGAGTTAGTTAAGCAGCAGATGGATTTTGTAGACTCACTACTTGCACACTGCTTACCTAAACTCAAACATGTGTATCTTGCATTTGTATGCACTTTTGCTAACCATCACACAAACCTGCTGCTCCCTGTGCTATAGAAATGTTTATATTATGTTGTATTACTGCTGTTTAATATCCATCTCCAGTGTATGACATGAAATTACATGTGTAAACATCACAAACAGAGGGCCCTATGCAACAATATGTTGCATATTTTTAATACATCCATATGGTGCCCCCACCCCCACCCCAACCACTGGAATCCTGATGTCTCTGTACTTTTCCACACATATAAAGCAACCACAATACAAAATGTAATTATATGTACTGTATGAAGTAGTGTCCTAAATGTAACTTTGTGTACTGTATAATATATATGACTATACTTGTAATCTGCTATAATCATGTATTAGATAATGTTTATTATATTTTGTATAGTTTATGTACTGTCTTATATGTGGAGCTTTTCTCCCCGGGCCTCCACTGAAAATGGGCACTTTTGGCTCAGTGGACCATCCCGGTAAACAAATGCAAATAAATAAATAAATAAATGTAATATTAAATGTTGTGTGCTATTCAATGCACATCAATCTGGTAACATGCATAACTAGAACTATTGACCCATATGCCTAAAAACACTTTTCTGCAAAGCTAGTGAAGGAATCAGCATGAACCATATCCACAGAGGCATAGACGACCTTAGACAAACTTGATCCCACCCATTTTTTTTTTGTCAAAGATAGATCTTGCTTACTGCACCTTGTAGGCTTCTTGGATTCTGACCCCACAGACCTGGATCAGGGATAACAGGACATACTGCCTATGTTGACTTATCCAAGGGCTTTGACACTATCCCCCATTCCTGTGTCATTGTGAAGATCTCCTATGTGGGAATTAAGCCATACAGTAGTACAAGGATAGTTAACTGGCTCACTGACATAACAAACACTGTCAAAGTTGGGGACTGCACCTCAACAGTAGCCAGTTACCATTAGAGTACCACAAGGATCTGTGCTGCACCTTCAACAGTTTGCAAGCTACTTCCCTGAAGTGCAGGCAATGGTCGATGGCCTCTGGTTTACCATGTTTGCAGATGACTGGTAAATGGATGCACTAATATAGAGTCCCCCAGTGATGGTAACATATTACAGAAAGAGGTGCCACACACAAATGATTTTTGCCAAACTCACGGACTGAACCTAAACGCATATAGTGGCTAGTTCTCCCCTTTGGCAATGAAGCACCCCTGCTAATTATGATATACACAGCACCCCTCTAAACTCAAACACAGTGTTATGAGACTTGGGAACACATGTTGATAGCAATCTACACTTTCATCACTATGTGTCTATAGTGGTGACACACATTCTGCACTGTGCATATCATACATATTGACGTCACTTACAAGACCAGAGTACTCATACCTTTGCTATACTCTACCCTTATCAGATCACAAATTGAATACGATGCTCCCTTCTGTCTGTAACACACCAGACACATGCAGCAATTGGAGAAAACACTGGGTTGTGCCTGGGAGACTCCAGGGCCTCCAAACATGGCATACATGAAAAGACTGAAACACCTGTCAGTGTACTCAGTATCATGCAGGCTGCTGAGAGGTGACCTATGTCTGCCCTACAGAGCAGTCTCAGACCCTGCCCTACTGGAAATGCTGCACATCTGTAAATCAAATGGGACAAGAATAACTAGGCCCAGGATTATCAACCTAGCCTGTGACATAAACAGAACATGCTGGGGAGACAAATATATCCCTCAATGACTCACACTCCTCTGTAATAGGCTCACACTGCATGTGAATCAGTGTTCTTCAATGATCCTGTTCATGCGTAACCTTGACTACTGGTCGAGTGATTATGAAGTCACCTCTAGGGTGACACCTATTTCCCTCATGGGCAGGGCCAGTTGGTGCTGCTCACAATATCACTCTGCTAACAACAAGTATCCAACTATATTCAATAAGGGTACTTGTGTTTTTACACAGCTAGGCTTCTAAGCATTGCAGGGCCATTAGGATAGTAGCCTCTTATGTACATATGAAGCTATGAGCCTATGGAAGTCTCACAACATTTTGTCTCCTACATGGCCTGCTAATGTCATCTACTATAAGTTTACCTGCAGTGTTGTAAAAGTCAGACTTGTGCTGTGGCATTGCGCAAAGTACTGTGTTTTGTATACATACATAGGTAGGGGTTCTGTTCTCACTGTAGTCAACTGTGTCTGTGTATGTGTCTAGCCAGAAGAGCAGAACTGTGTATCCTACAGTTACCACTCCAATCCCATGGACTGATAACATTCTGATACTTGCAAATGCCTACAGATCCATTTCATTCAGGCCTCCCAACTTCTTGTCTCCAACATGCACTGCTAATGTCATTCAATATAAGTTGACCTGCAGTCATGTAAAAGTCAGACTTATGCTGTGGTGCTTGCATAAAGTACTGAATTCTGTAGTCTGTGTACTTAGATAACTGTAAGGGTTCTGTTCTCACTGCAGTCAACTATGTATATGTATGTGTATTGAGTAGAAGTATGTATCCTGCATTTACAGCTCTAATCCCATGAATTAACTGTATTTTGATGCTTGCACATGCCTACATATCCATTTCATGTAATCTCCCAACTTCTTATCTGCAACATGTACTGCTGATGTCATCGGCTATAAGTTTATCTGCAGCCATAGAAAAGTCAGACTTGTGCCATGGTGCTTAAATATAAGTACTGCATTCTGCAGTCTATGTATTAATTTGGTAGGGTTTCTACTCTTACTGCAGTCAACTGCACATGTGTGTTTGTAACGTGCTTGATAGTAGAGAAAGCATTTTACAACAACATGTGGGACATTGCTTTTACCATCTTCCTCTCAACAGACTCTGCTGATTTGTGGATGTGCAATATACACATAAGGGACAGTCAGAGATGCCCTGCAGTCCAAGAACAAGTCACCTTATCCTTTCCAATACAGATTTCAGGAACAGGGCTTTCAAAATATCCATGTACATCATGGCATGGTTTGTAGGACCTATATTTTATTGGTGTGAACCCCCCTATGGTCTGTCCAACTGCTGCAGGTGTCTGGTGAGGTACATGCTAAAGGAAGAACTATACTGTATTAGTGTTCAGATGAGGTTTATGTATAGTGCGGTTATATCTTCCGCAGATCTGAATACAATGGCCCAACTTCTGAGGTGCATGATGTTGCCTTTCCATACCACTGTGGACACTTGGTTGAAGTTCAGATTGCTATCAATGTGCATTCCCAAATCTTGCACCACTTGTTTTAGCATAGATGGGAGTGTTTTCAATTATGTATTTATCAGGAAATTCCACTTTGCATAAGGCACAAATCTTGATACATTTTGTAATTATTAGTAGACCGCGTGGTTTTGGCACCATTCATTTGTGTGTTAGCCCCTCTTGTACTATAGTGACATCATTAATGGACTCAACAATTGCAACCAATATGCATGAATCAGCAAACTTTGTAAGTTACAGGCAATATTTTTTAGCCTGGACTGTTGAGAAATAGATTCCAAATAGTATAGGGTCCAACAGAGATCTTTGAGGTACACCAGTGGTGACAGCTGCAATGGTAGAGGTTGATTCACCAATTTTCACAGTATGTCATCTGTCGGTGAGGACATTTCCATCGAGTGACATAAGTGATAATCCCCAGCTGTCAATGATACCTGAGTAGGAGAATTGTGTCCAAACTCTAGGACAGATCAAGGTAGGCAGTATGTAACATGTTACCTTCATGCAGTCTTATCACACAGAAACAATGGACTGTGACAACATCACAGATCACCTATAGAGTGACTCAGAACATATGTATACCTGGCATGGTGTGATACACACTTCAACCCACTGTCCATGCATCTGTCTGCATAGGCTGGGAACAGCACCTGATGCATGCTTCTACAGACACATCCTGACTCTCCCAATCTGTGAGGTACACCAACATGTCATCATGGACTTTCTCTAAATGGACACTAGTAATATCCTGGCTGTGTGCAACAGATATGTGTGATTTTTTGTTGCTACATCTATGTCTGTTACATCTGTCAGATGTCCTCAAATTGCAGAAACCAAGGATCATGTAGACATCACACCCTATCAGTAGATCAGTTGTTATATGGCCTGAGTCCTGGTATATATGGTATGTGAAATGTTCACGGTGCTGAGTACTCCCGTGTATGTAACACAACTACTGATTATGTGCAGGACATCCACATGACAGGCCATAATACTTTCATAGTTCACAACCTTCACCACACCAATACCTGAGTGCAATGCACCCTTTCTCATGTCCCTCCATACACATTGTCCAAAGATGTGTACCAGATTTGTCACTGTGAGCTGTCACACATCTATTTGTGCATACCTAGTTATTAGTTTTGTTGCATAAGCATTACTGGCTGATGGCACAGGACCCCCATCAAGGTGTGATACCACATGCATGTGTGATATCTGTTTTGCTGATGCACTCATGACATACATAACTGTTTAACTTCATTGATGGCATGGTTTACATTTGTGACAGTGCAGATTGTGCCATATCTATATTTGCCATGCATACTACTCAACTAGCTTGTATAATGTTAAGTGTGTCTCTTCACACCTCCTGCATATGTTAGTGTCAGGAGATTGTGCTTGATTACACTCATAGATTGCTGACATGTCCTAATAGTTGTACAAGTGTGCTGGTGCAGCACCATATATGCTTACTCAGAAACACATATGTTGTGTCAGAAACCTGGGTATTACTGGCGGCATTATTCTGATATTTTTCATGATTGTGCGTGATGGTTTTCCTGTTGGCTATGAGCTTGTATCCGTGTCCTACTTGTTGGCAGCCTCTGCTGACAATGCAGGCATACTCAGGCAAATCAGTTTGCACAGCTTCACAGTATTCACACAATCCCAATAGTACTTAACATGCATGATACATGCCCTCACCATTGTTTATGTCTGGATGGTTATGTCACACAGACATCCTCCACTGTTACGTCACCTTGTATGACAGTTACATCATATACATTTGTCACTGTGCCATGTTGAGATGTGATTAGAATTCCTGCTTCAACTGTCTTCCTTTTACATTTCCTTGTAAGTGGTACATTATAATGTTTCACCTGTCCTCCTTCCTGATGTTCATCCCTAAACTTCATCTGTGTGTCCCCATTCAATAAACACACTTTACATGACAGTTTTTTTATAAATGACAGTCCATGCACCCTTACAAACCCTTGACATCACTTGTACAGACTGCCTAAAATGGGATTCCACAATACATAGCACTATATACACTGCCCTGTCCTGTGCCTGCAATACATACATTAATATGTGAAAAATCCTGGTGGTCCATGTGATATTCCATGCAGTCCCACTAGCCCAGAATGCTGGAGTGTATACATAGACTATCCTGTCCTGTCCCTGCAGCACTTTTCTCCCGGGCCTTTGCTGAAAATGGAAATATATCCAGTTGGTCTAGCCCGGTTAACAAATGTAAAAAAAAAAATAAAAATAAATAAATAATACATTAACTCATTTACTCCAATGGAGCTCAGGAAGTTTGCACTGTAACTTCCAATGGCTGGAGCCTAACCCTTTTGACAATCTAATTATGTCCTTACATTTCAAACAAATGTTCATATCTCTGGATCCATAGGGGTTATGAAAGAAGTATAAATGGTAAACTCTTCAGCACAAACTATTTTTACAGTGGTAGTATTCTTTAGGTTCTAGGTCTTAAACTGAATTTTATGAGTTACAGTAAACATAGTCCCACAGATCCTCTATGCCTTGCACAGTGTGCCGGATTAGTGCAGGAGCTCCAGCAGGCAATATGTCTGCCGTGCGATCCAGGAACAACCTGCAGGGGCATGCATGAGTGCTGCTGCACTAGTCCTGCACGGACTAAGCCCCTGTATGCAAATCACCCCATTTTCAGGAGAAATCCATGCAAATGAGGTGAATTTGCGATCCAGGAAGCTTGCAACTGGCCGTGCAGGACTAGTTCAATCTGCAGAAATGTACTCGGTTAGTAACCAAGTACATTTCTGCAAAATCCAAAATGGAGCTGTGACAGCTCCAAATAAAGGCTGCATATCAGTTAGGAAGCATGCCAATGGCCAAGTATAAGGCCATTGGCATTGCAAACAGCACAAAATAAATTAAAAAAATCAACTTTTATTTTTTTTTAGCCGATCTCGTCTGTTTAAGTGTAGGGCAGCGGCGCGCAAACTGGATAAGGGGGAAAATAACAAAATAAACCTAAGTTAAGCATTCTAACTAAAATCACTATTCTGCCATGTAAGTCAATGGCAGGCAGAAGACAACATGGCCAGTGAGTAGTGGTTGCTAAGGGGGAGGCTCAGTGTGATACAAGTAACTATGCATTACCAGGCAATCCTATGCAAATGAGGGGAATGATAGTAAATCCCAGTTTTCCCCAGCATGCTAGTCAGGTCCCAACAGTGTAAGAGCAGGAACAGCTTGGTGCAAGCCTAGGAGTTAGCTGACATCATGGGGGTGTGTCAGGCATACTGTAAGTGGATTGGAGCCCTATGGATCAGGTTTGCTCCTAGCTTAGCACAGCTAAGCTACGAGGTGTGTCTGAATCTGCCTTGTACTCTTTACATTGTTTAAGCAGGTGTGCATGCCACGCACTGGGTTTTAAAGGAAGAAAAAAAGTTAAAACAGGAAATAGCAGCACTGTGCACATTTGAGCACTCTGTATGTGCAGTGTGCCCCTGGGCTTAAACAGGAAGGCAATGGGAAGGGTAAAAAGCAGCAGGAAGGTAATCAAGGAGAACTAGCATAGCTGACAGGTGAAATGTATCAGAATTAGCCAATTACACAGGCAGCAGACCAGCCCAGCCCAGAACACTACTATAAACTAAGAAAACACCTTTCCCTCTGGTTTTTCCTATACTCTACATCACCGGTGTATACAAGTGGGGAACTTTTAACAAACAAGCCTACAAAATGAGAGGGGCTGCGGCAGGCAACATAGAACAACATGTGCAAGAGGCTGAGGGTAGTGAGGATGTGAATACTGCTGATCAACCCACAGTGAGGAGACAGAGAAGAGTGTACAGACCCAGGATAACCTAGCAGGGGCTACATGAGCTTGAGATAGTGGAGCACTATAGGGTGGACAGGGACCTCCTACAGCACACTGTTGAGCTGTGCCGGCCACACCTGACATAACAAACTGACCGAGGGGAACCTATCCCTGTGGATATCAAGGTATGTGTAGGCCTAGGAATACTAGCCACAGGTACCTCCCAAAGCTCAACTAGGGATATCATGGGGATTTCACAGGCATCAGCATCCAGAGTATTCCACCAGTTCCTGGATGGCATGCCAGCACATGCCGGTGAGCACGTATATGTCCTCAACATCCGTGAGGTGTTGGCCAGCAATATGCATCTCTTCCACCAAATAGAAGAATACCCTGAGGTAGTGGGTGCTATAGACTGCACTCACATATGCATCAAAGCACCACCCAGTGATCAGGGTAGGGCCTACATCAACCGCAGGGACATCCCCTCCATCAACTGCCAGGTTGTCTGCGATGCCCAGGGCATTATAATGAATGCATGTGCTGGCTGCCCTGGAAGCTATCACAATTCCCACATTTGGCATCTGACGCAGCTCTACCAGAGATTTCCCAGTGGGGACATCCCCTACGGTCACCTAGTGGGGGATGCTGTTTACACACTGGAGCCATGGCTGATGACACCCATCAGAAATGCACACACACCTGAACAAGAATGCCATAATGAGGTTCACGCACAGACCAGACTCATAACAGACCATGTGTTTGGGATGCTCAAGTCATGGTTCTGGTTTCTGGACACATCCAGTGGAGCCTTGCAGTACTCACCAACTACATGTACCCAAATTGTTATGGTATGTGCCATGCTACACAATATGATCCTGCGGAAACAGCTGCAGCAGGAATCGCACAGGGAAGGGTCACACAGCCCCCCACCAATGCCAAGGCCTGCACAGGCACAGAGTGACTCAGAAGAGGAACAACCTGAGCCTGCCCCAGTAGGCAGATGGAGGCATGTCCAGTATGCTGAGGCCACAGCAAAGAGACAATGCATAGCACATACACTGACACAGTAGGGACTCAGGGAATGACACCTCTTTCTGACTCACACATACAGTAAAAGGGATACCAAACATGACACTACCTGTGCTCAATCATGTATAGGGAGTGTCCTATGTGCATCTGATATAGGCAGCCCTCTAGCACCATCCTCAATACTGGCACACCCACAAGGTAAGTCAATCAACCTACCAATTGCCAAATGGAGTAGAATGTGTCGTTACCTGTATCTATGATATGGATGTGAGCATGCAAGGGAATTGGGTGGCTGAATGTTATGGCAGCAGATAGTAGATACCCATAGTGGTACCATGACATCTGTAACACATACTGAAGTCACCATAGTAGCCAGTACTACACAGGGTGACAAAACTCACTGCAGGAAATGTGCTGGGTGACATGTGTGTCCACATGACTAATACATGCCAGTCAGGGAGGTTCACATACCCAACAACAGTCTCAGCCAGCAGGACACGTGTAGACAAACCCAAACAGAGGTTGTGCTATGGCCTCTGAATGATGCCTATGGGTAACCTCCCCCCCAGGCCTACACAGACAGACTTCAGCAGGTCAATCAGTGGGATGTTCATTCTGAAGGGTAGGAGTCAGACACTAATATGTAGGGCAACCAAAGCTAAGACCTGTAGTACACTGATATGCTATTCAAAATGTAGATATGTAGAGACAGTCAGGTGCCCCCCCAATCCTGTGTATAAATGTAGTAACTGTCAGGTGTGTCCCCAATCCTGTGTAGTAATGTAAAAACAGTCAGGTGTGCCCCCCCCCACACCCTATGTAGAAATGTAGTAACAGTCAGGTGTGCCCCCTCACTCCCATGTAGACATGTAAAACAGTCAGGTGTGCACCCCCTCATTCCTGTATAGAAATGTAGTAACAGTCAGGTCTGCCCCTCCTAATCCTGTGTAGAAATGTAGTAACATGTATGAGTAGGTATAATACGAGTGGAGCACACATGGCCAGAGGTGGCCAAGGTAGCAGGACAGGTTGTAGCATTTGCACAATATGCAAGTCTGAGTGTGTTAGGATGGTGTGTGTTTCATAATGTGTGAGAGTGGTCAGTTTGTATGCATGTTGAGGTAAGACCTGGTGGCTATTGCCCATTACTGCTGATAACAGAGACAAGCCCCCGTGACTGCAGTGTCAAAGACAATCCCCACCAGTATAATACATGCAAGCAGTAAGCCATTATAAATGTATGGTGGTAATATGTGTCACCATCTGAAAAACTGACATGACATGGCTGTTGGGCTAAATATACAAGCAGTATACAGGGGAAAGTACCCCAGACATACAGTATATATTGTGTTACTGTGAAATGGTGACACCCTTGGATTTGTACATATAGGAATGCATCACAGATACAGGACCTGTAGTAGGGGATACTAGTGAGATCTGCCTGAACACCTGCAGCTCACAAAGGAGGTAGGACGGATGTATTGGGAATCTGCTGATGTACCTGCACATGCCAGCATAACTGTAATGCCCCATGCATATCTGTGTGTCAGATGCAAGTAGTATCCATAGCACACATGCACTCAGCCATGCAAACACCACCCACAGGCACCTCTCTAGCAATATGCCTGCTGTGGGGAATGGGTATAGTATGACCCCACCTGTATAGGGTAATAGCGGAAGACTGCAGCATGCAGTGCAGGTATCCCATGCAGGTATGTTCCTAGCTGTAGGTAGCACCCTGCCAGCATCCACACCACCTGATCAAGACTGATAGAAGGTATTGGCATGAACAACTATGACATCTACCCTGTCACCCCAGGGGAAAATACTGTATGGTGGTCTGGGACTGTAGGACTGACAGCATGCAACTGCCTGCTACATCTGGCCTGCATCAACAACTAATGCCACACAGGCACCTGCCAAAGGCCCGTGCCCCACATGTACTGCCAATGTATGTTATGTGATGGACACCCAAATAACAATATAACACACTCCATTTAAGCCATATGCAGGGTCATGTGGACAAACCACAGTAACATGTCCACCATGTCCCACTGCATGAACTGTGGACCAACACTAACACACATCTGTGATGTGGTGATAATCTTAGGGAAAGTATCACAGAATGTATGCATAATGTATGGAAGAGGTTAGTGGGAGCATGAACAGCATGGAATGTGCTGGGCCTGACACCAAGCTGTGTGCACACTATCCCTGGCTGCAAACACATAAATGGGTGGCTACACATCTGCCCATACACCACAATAGAATAAATGTCCTGAGCCATGGCCCCTGCCTCTGGCTAACATGTGCAAATCTGTACAGCTGTGAGGCATTGCCACAGCAAGATAAGGCCATACTGCTATGTTGGTGGGCGGACAAGTATGGGATCCTCTGCCAGCACTGTACCAAAGTGCTGAACTAGATACACAAACTCAGCACCAGGTGTTTGCAGCTCCCCCACCAGAATGGCATAACTTACCATGAATACATAGGTGTCTGCCCACAATACCAGACACAGCTGCAGTCACCCTTGTCCCACAAGTCATCCCTGTCAGCAAGAATTTCTATCTGACAGTACATGAGGACAGAAAACATCACTGTCTCTAACAGTACACATGTCTGAATATCTCTGCTAACAGCAGTACCATGCAACTGAAGCAGCACAGACACAATCACCTACAGTACACACTATCCACTGCACAGTTTGTCCCCATATTGCCAAATGATTGATGGATACCCTGCAGAAACAGTATGCTACCTGTAGGTGTACAACACAAATGTCTGCACTGCAGTAAAAACTACCTGGAATTGATCCACACATTCAGTACAGAAGGGCATACTGGACATGCTCACACACTTAGAGAAATGAGGGCAATGTCAGCCAACAACATACCAAAAGGTCATACTGGGCATGCTCACACACTTAAACAAATGAAGACCATGTTTGCAAATAACAGTGGGCCAGACATATCTGGTATTTACAGATGTTAGTGCAGACACTCCTTATGCTTTGCACACACACTGGATAGGAATACAGGCATATATCCAAAGGCAACACACTATAATAAACCAAAAGTAGACATACACAGATGTGTGGAATAGAGTGACTGTCACAAGGGGCAATCCATTATGAAACCTGTCCCACCCAGCACACAGCCAAATGGCTACAACCACATGAGGTTCGGATGTCACTCACTTTTGAACTTCGCCACTGGTATCTGCCAGCATGACGGACTATGTGGTGCAAGTATTAGCTGTGCAACATGACTGTATAAGGAAGTAGTAATCTAGCAGCTGTATACATGTACCTGTGGAATATACACTGCGTGTGCCCGCATGTGGTGTGTCCCCCTCTAGATGAATGGTTTATGGCCCATGCACACACACTGCCATCCCCATAGCTGTACTAAGATAAGCCTGCTGAGGTCATCCACTTTGAAATACACCCTTGTGAAAGGTGTAGACCAGTAAACTCTGTGGCACTTCCTATAATTGCGTACTGCTATAGTGTGATGAACTAGTTAGGTAGGAGTTCTCATCCAAGACATGACAACTGTGTGTGTGTCTGTCTCTCTGTGTAGAGAGCAATGTTTGTTTTGGCTAGTCACACTCATTACAATTCAAATGCCTTACTTTGTCAAGGCTGCTGATGTCATACACTGAGAAATACACCTTTTGGGTAGCTGCAGCCCAGTAATCTCCATGGTGTGTCCTATACGTGCGTACAGCTGTAGTGTAATAAACTAATTAGGTAGGAGTTGTAATCCCAGACATGGCAACTGTGTGTGTGTGCGTGTGTGTGTGTGTGTGTGTGTGTGTGTGTGTGTGTGTGTGTGTGTGTGTGTGTGTGTGTGTGTGTGTGTGTGTCTGTGTGTGTGTGTGTGTGTGTCACTGTGTAAAAAGCAATGTTTTTAGGCTAATCACACTAACTACAATTCGCATGCCCTACTTTGTGAAGGATGCTGATATCATACACTGTGAAATATACCTATTGGAAAGCTGCAGCCCAGTAATCTCCGTGGCACATCCTATACCTGAGTACTGCTGTAGTGTAGTAAACTAGTTAGGTAGTTCTATTTCCAGACATGGCAAGTGTGTATATGTGTGTGTGTGTGTGTGTGTGTGTGTGTGTGTGTGTGTGTGTGTGTGTGTGTGTGTGTGTGTGTGTGTGTGTGTGTGTGTGTGTGTGTGTGTGTGTGTACGTGCGCGTGTGTCACCGTCTGTGTAGAAAAAAATGTGTTTTAGGCTAGTCACACTCACTACAATTCAAATGCCCTACAGTGTCAAGGCTGCTGATGTCATAAACTGTGAAATACACCTTTCGGAAAAGTGTAGCCCAGTAATATCTATGGCGTGTCCTATAATTGCATACTGCTGTAGTATGATCAACTAGCTAGGTAGGAGTTCTAATCCCAGACATGGCAAGTGTGGGTGTCTTTGTCTGTGTAGGGAGCAATGCATTTTAGCCTAGCCACATGCACGCAGTTTAAATGCCCTACTTCATCAATCCTGCTGATTTCATTCATTGTGAAATACACCTTTGGGGAAGGAGTTCTCCAGTAATCCCTGTGATGCATCCTATAACAGCTTTGTGCTGTAGTGTGATATAGAACTCTGGTAGGGGCTCTATTCCCACACATATCAGTTGTGGATGTTTTGTGTGTGTTCAATGTCTGTGTAGGGAGCAATGCATTTCAGTCTAACTACACTCACTACAATTTGAATGCCCTACTTTGGCAATCCTGCTGATGTCATCCAATGTGAAATACACCTTTGGGGAAGGAGTTCTCTAGTAATCTCCATGGCATGTACTAGAACTGTGTAGTGCTGTAGTGTAATAAACTAGTTAGGTAGGAGTTCTAATCCCAGACATGATGTGTGTGTGTGTTTGTAAATCATAGTTGTGAGTGTGTAACAACTGGGCCCAATGTGGAGTGGGTTTTGCAAATTTCTTATATGGTGGCCCTAGTATATATCAAAATGTCCATTGTACAGGGATAACAGATGTGAAATAGCCGAGAGGCTGGGGTGCAAATCCATACACATACATGTGACATCAAGGCCAGGCAAACAAAGTTAGCAGCCCTAGTATTGCCCAGAGAACACTCTCAACCCATGTCTCATACACACACACACTTGCCTAGGCAACAGCCACTATGTTGGCAGTACACTGCATATTGCCCACTGATAGTGTCATCATGGGTTTCAGGGAGTACAATATCCAGTGGGGGATGTGGGTGCTGTGTACACTGCTATTACACCAAGGTGCACCCGGTATATTGCCCATGTACCATGTTATGGTTACCACTGTCACCATCTATCATACAGGTAAATGTTACCACAATCCAAGTCATTTATGCGCTTGATGTGTGCATCCTACCTGTAACACACTGGAGACACGGTCAAGTTAGTTAGCAGCGATAGGCCCTGGTATCTCAGATGTGTGTCTGGCTGTTATGTGTCTGTAAATGTGTATATGATGGCATGTCATACTATGTATTGTCCAAATACACCCATTACATCCCCCATTGGCATACTGTAGATGTTGGGGGATGTTCTGCATTTACCATGTAACCTGGGACACACCTCACCCTAAATGCTGTGCGGTGTGTGCAATGTAAGCCACACACTTCAGTATCATGACATAGCTAGGTAGGGGTCTAGTTCCAATGTTGTCAAGTAACAGTGTGCGTGTATGTGGCTGGGTCTACATCAGGTTGCAGGGTATACATGCCTCAGTGGGTCACCTGTCTATGAGGCACAGGCAATAATTGATTTAGTAACCTGTGAAATGTGTTTGACTGTACTCCAGATATGTCACAGCCATGGTGTCACCACAGTGACATACCCCATTGTGGAATATGACTGCAGACCATCCTCGTGCTGACACATGTACACCTACAACACAAATGGATAACATTATAGGGACTGCAATCAACCAGTGTTACGAACAGCTATAATGCATCATTGCTGGATGGCTGCACTACCTGCCAAATATGCCTTACACTCTACTCCCTACAACATGGTACGCTGCAGTACTGTGGTACACTCTGGTATAGTCACCGTGTGCATCAGAATCATATAAGCCTGTACCTGCATTGATGGTATGAATGACAGGGATGTGGCACAGGTATCATCATATGCACAGGGCATCCAAGTGCTGACACATGTACACCTACAACACAAATGGATAACATTATAGAGACCACAACCAACCAGTGTTACTAACAGCTATAAGGCATCATTGCTGGATGGCTACACTACCTGCCAAATATGCCTTAAACGCTACTCCCTGCAACATGTTGCACTGCAGTAATGTGGTACACTGATGTACAGTCACCATGTGCATCAGAACCATATCAGCCTGTTCCTGCATTGATGGTATAGATGACAGGGATGTGGCACAGGTATCATCATATGCACAGGGTGTGATGTTGGTTTGCCAGAGGCTGAGGGTGGGCCATACATTTGACACCATGTGTGTGGGTGAGGGGTGTACTGTTGGGAGCTGGGTGAGGTGATGTGGTGTGTGTAGGTATGGGGGTGCCCTACTTGTGTTTGCATAGTGTGTGGGTATGCATGCACACAGTTCTGCCATGTGGCTGCCCTACACAGGTATTTATGGACAGCTGCAGACTATACCTGGCAGGGTGTGCAGTTCATTGCCTCCGGCCATGGACATGTGGACTGTGCCTGCCAGGGCTTCCACAGGCACATCCAGGTACAGGCCTTGATGTGCTACTCTCACCTGCTGATGACATTTGTCCACTGGTACCAGGTCCCTCCTGGCACTGGCCAGGACCATGTGCACGTGGCCTGCTGTGGTGTGGTGTGGACACCACACCCCCTGCACTGCCAGGGCTGCTACTGCCACTACAAGAGCCCCTTGGTGTCCTAGCATGTCCACATTGACTATCAGCTGTTGGCGTTGCTGGCCAACATCCACGTAGCAATCACCGCACTCCCACCACACATTCAAGCATGGACAGACCATGGTTGATGAGGGCCTTCATCTCACCAGACCATCTATCCATGAACTTAGTTAATCCATGGATGGCACTAGCCAGTTCACGGGCGTTGTCATTTCAAAATGTGAGAGCAGCACTCTGTAGCCTCAGGCCCTGTCTGTGGTAATGCTCTATATGTGCCTGCATGGCCATGACAGCCTGAAACATGCTTCTGCTGGTACCAGCTATGCCACCTCTACCAGGGGCATGATGTCCAGTGGCCCTACCATGAGCACCCTGGGACATCTGCCTATGTGGTGACCTGCTGGACATCTGGCTATGCCTGCTGTGACCGGACATAGTAGGCATGGTTACCACACTTTGCTGTGCACTGCCACTGAAGACCAGCTATGGCCACTGATGTTGGGATGTGTATAGGTATGGAAACTGTGTGCAGAGGTGAGGTGGCTAAAATGGGGATGTCAAATGCTGGTGCAGTGTCACCCCCTGACAACCACAACTGTGCCTCAACATTAATATCATCATCTTCAGTGTCTGTATGGACACCATCATAAAACTGCATGCAGGAGGGGCCCTGACCCACCTCACCACCTGTGGAGGAAAACAATAAACACACTTTAAAACCTGTACAGCATACACACACACACACACACACACACACACACACACACACACACACACACACACACACACACACATATCCATAATACCTAACTGCCAATGGCTTTAGAGACAGTCCCAAGTATATGTTCATGTGTTACTCCATCCTGCATCACACTTGTTAACATACACACATTGATACCACTCATTAACATCTCAGTCATCTAAATGCACACACAAATGGCCACAACACAAGTAAATCCATGCTAGCAACAGTATACATGTGTGTGATGCATGTGCTGTGTCACTAGGTGATGCCCCTTCCCCTAGATACCACTGCACCCGTGTATACAGTATTGCTGCGCACCTGTTCTGCACCCTGCCATGTACTGTGCACTACAATTCACAGGTGTACAACCCACTGTGGAATGTGTAGTACTGTGTCAGTTATGTTAGCTTTACTTCTCACAGCCCCTATATTTTTCAGCAACGCATACCTGGGATAATATGTGGACAGTTGTCATTGGTGAATGCCTGATGCCTGATTTACAGCTGTCAACATCAACAGACCATGTATGACCACTCCAATACTTTTACACTGACAACCATCAAAGCATACCATGGCTATGGGGGGTGTACACACCTTTATTGATTTGACACACACATCCTTGATCTGCCATGGGACCACATCACCATATATCTTAGCAGTACATGAGCCCAATATGTGACATATATCCTGTACTTTCACATGCAGTGTCTACAGATTGTGTTAGATGTGAGGCTGCTGACCACAATGCATATACACCGTGTGGGCATATTTGTGCACACCCTTGTCATGATGGTTTATCGCACCTCTTGTTCTGTGTACTACAGCAGTCACTGCTCCTGGAAGGGGTATACCCATGTGGGCCATCTGCATTTGCCAGTGTATGTTGAGTCTGCGCTACACGTCCCCCTATTCTGCATGATTGCAAGGTCTACTCATGTGCACATCCCATTATGTTCCCACACTGCTGTCACCTTTGCTGTGTGGGTAGGGTTATGGCTGCCACAGGTCCTGAACCTGACTATGTGCAGATAGAGCCATTCTTAGCATCCTTAGGATCCCTGCTGCAGTGCACTGGTGTGTCATGCTGAACCCCCCCCTTTCAGCCTTTATGCAGATGCATGGCAAGTAAGCCCTACACATGTGTCACTTTGCAGTGTCCCATACACTGAACACCGCATGTTGCAGCCTAGACCCAGCTGATAATGTGGACTACTGTAATGCCTTATGCCATAGTGTATCTCTGCAGCAGTTGTCATTGTCCTACTGGTATATACACTGGTGTTGCACTGTATATGGGTGTTGTTTCAAACATGTCCCTACTATAGGTCATGTCTACCACCAGTATGTTACTCCCTGTGGACACATTCCTCAATGACAGGATGTTAGTTATCATGCAGGTGTTTGGCATACCCTTCCAATACCCCATCATGGTCAACCCTGTGAGACCATGTATTTCACAGCACCAATACATGCACATGTACAGCATGCATTCAGGGTAGGTGTGTTAGATGTGTGCATGGAATATACCATCACCATTACATGCCTGGTGTGTTGGCAAGCATCTACATAAAACATAATCACCAGCTACAGGCTGCTGCCTTGGAGGTATCCCGGAGGGACCTACATAAGAGGGTGAGAGATGCAATGTCAGTGGTCACACCTGTGGCAGTGCTACAGGGTGGGGGCAGTATTACACTACAGCAATGGTACATTCCCATGATACTACCACATCTGGACATCTGTTTATCACTACAATGCAGCAACACAATATATCTATGGCATGTCAGATATGCATAATCGACCTGACCCAATGTGGATGTATACACAACAGTGGTCTACTGATGTGCCCTGTGTCCTTACCTGCATGCTCAATGGCTGGTGTGTGGGTGACACCCACCTCCACGAAGAAGTCCAGCAGTTGATGGCTGTCCAGACAGGCAGGTGCCACGAGGCTGGCCAGGAGCTCCTCCAAACGTGTCAGGGGTCCCCTCCCCCCCTGTGGTGAGGTGATCCCCGGACTGCAGCAGCACGTCAACGGGCATTGCGAAGCAGATCAGTACAATGATGCCAGACCTGCTCATAACTGCAGTTGTGCAGTCCGACATCATTGATCCTGTGGACTACGTCACACCACAGGGCGGTCCACACCTGCTGCTCATGTGCAGCCCTGCCAAACACCACTGGATAGTGCTGGATCAAGTGGATATCAACACATCATTCTCTGCTTCGAAATAGGTGGGCAACGGTGCATGTGCCATCTTGGCTGAAAGACATAAAGATGGAAACAGGTCTGAGCAACTCATACAGCAAGGCTACCACAGTTTGTAATACACATCTCTGTCATTTCCCCCTCACCATATCAGCTTCAACAAACTGTACACACAACTCATTAGATATGGCTACAGCTTACCTACCACTGGGACAGATATTGTATTGTACCACACTTTCTGCTATGTGATTGTAGTCATGTCCCCTGTGTGGACACTATCATTGCTGGCCTGTTACAGATTATTCACCTGCATGCCATTGTCAGGTCCACAATGGTTCCATATATGCCAGTGGTATGGCTGATCTGGGATTGCTGCACATCTGACATTTTGTGTTATTGGGGACATCTATGCATGCTGTTGGACATGTAGCAGGATTGTGTAGACTATTACTACCAACATATGTTCTATAACAGTGACACAATAACATGTATATGTTCTATTGATCAGCAGATCCACCTCTCCAAATCCATCTGCCCATGATACCTGGTCACATCACATGTGTGTCCCAACCTGGGGCCTCCTCATGTACTGGTTCAGCAATGCCATCAGGAGGAACCACCCAGGGAATGTTTTCCCCTCCCTCAGGGCACACACAGACACTGTCCCCTGAGTTCAGGTCTAGGGTCTGTTCCATACCAGGCTCCATAAACACATGTGGGATGTGCTACATCAGTCTGTGACACCCAGTGCACATTCACAGGGCCAACATGCTCCTCCTGTGAAATCTCCAGACCAGGCACCTTCAGGACATGGACTGCTGTTGTGAGTAGCAGTGGGTGGGAGGCTTTTTTCCATTGTGCCCATATTGAGACCCATGGGGCATCCACATCACAGACCACACCCACCATCTAGGGCGTTTACTCACCACATGTGTCACATACCACCGCTGTAGACTGTCCTCTATATCTACCAATCCTGACCACCTCCTCAGGTGTACCTGCCATACTTCTCCATATTCCTATTGCATACTTCACAGATGGGGGCAATGTGGTCCCAACAAGGGACTAACATCTGACATATGTACACATATGCATACCTATATGTAGGGTACATTCAGACATCAGCTCCACAATCTCACAACACCTTCCTGCACAGCTGCACTGTTCTGCCTTGCTACAACACAGACAGGTGCCACATATGAACATGGCCTGACATTAGGAGGGTATATGTAGGACCCGATTGCAGGTAACCCTATTACACAGCTATGGCATTCCAGCATGCTACATTACAGATTAACCTGAATATCCTGCCAGTGGTGGGCCATGGGTCCCACATGTCCATCATAATGGCATTACTTCCACCACCAGCTATTGGCCACATAATATACATACTTCTCATTACACAACACACACTATGATGGCTTACATCTTGTCAGTCAGTGCTGACCTGCACAATTGATGGCTATGGCCCACTACCCACAGGGACAGACACTATTGTCCATAGCAGTTGTTCAGTTGAACATCATCACAACAACACCTGATGGCACATATAGATCATTACACATCATCTATCCCATTATTATGGACCAGGTACTACATTCTATTACATGTATATATACTTCACATACCTGTTGTGGGAATGATGTCTTGATGAATGAATGCTGGCTGAATGCCTTTGCCTTAGGCATTTTTTTAGTTTTTTGTCTTTCTTTCTCTTTTCTCTCTCTCTCTGTCTCTCCAGTAAATGGATTGAGCTGCTTTGAATAGATTGCAGTATAGCTTTAGTAGGTGATGCGCACGATCAGGTGATGGCCGCTGCACTAATCAGTGTCCTCCAATTGCTAACTGCAGGCAGCTTGCTGTGTAGTACTTCTAATTACCACTGTCATGGCAACCACCGACTATAAATCCCTACATCATGTGGGTGTGGTCCCTTTACCTTTCCTGTGTGATGGACATCCTTCCTGTGTGTGGGCATCAGTGTTACAGAGAGCAGGTAGCAAAACCTCTTACAGGAAAACCGGCACACTCAGGCCAACTACATATTTGTAGGAGGTTCCAGAACTACAGACATAGTGTGAGTAGAGTTGTGTTATGCTTTGTATAGTACTGGTGTTACAGGGTTTGTGTGTACATAATAGTTTACCTTTGAAAGGTAGTCTGTCTGCATAGCTCTCAACTGTGGACCTATCCTCTTGGTGGCCAGAGGCGTGCCTATCATGTTTTGTCTGTCCACCACACAGGTTCTGTGTCAGCTATATCACTGGCAGTGTGTGTGTTGAGTGCTATCAGTACATGGCTACATCCATTTATGTTTCTAACCTCAAATCCCTGACTAAGGGTATGTTGCAGACTATCCTGTAACACCAGCGACTTGCTTAGTGTATGACAACAGTTTTCCCATATGGGTTTGTGTTCCAGCCTCTGTCCTCCATCTACATACCAAGCTTTGCTCATATAACATGCTGTCAGGAGTTGTTCTGTAGTGGGCTATGAGTATATCATGCCTCCATTCCTGCCTTCAGTCCACTGCTGTTGTATCACCCATACATACTGTGGGGCTGGGGCCATATATGTGTGGGCTTCACCTACACAATACATGTGTGCCCTTATGCACTCCAGAGGCCAGTGTATGTAACAGTGGCATATGGCCCTGTATGACTGAATCTACAGGGGATGCACCATAAATAACCTAGGCTGTTACAACATGTGGGGGTATCAGGGGTGAGCTGCCTTAAGGTATCTGGATGCACAGTACCATATAATTCACCTATATTTACATTAGTTACATAAATTGGGTTAATGCAGGCCTACTGTCTTCTGCCATACAGACTGTTCTGTTTGTCAGTGTGCTTGTGATGGTGTCAGTTATGCCTTGTTATGTAACAGTTACATCCCATTTGGTCACCTGAAGTCTTTATCACCTACTGATTTTGTACAGAGTGTAGATAGAGGCTGCTGAACTATACACCTGCATTACTTACTGTTAATTGTTTGGTATCCTGTGGCCCAGTCTGTCTTTGCTATTGTACTATTTGTAGGGCTTGGCCTGGGCAGCAACAGTTGTGAACCTTTCCAGACTACTGTATTAGTATAACTGTTTCACAGTTGCATTACTCTGTTTATATGGATGTCAGTGTCTGAACAGCTATATGAAATGGCATATAAAACTGTAATAGTACACAAATAAAGGTTTTCCATTTTTGCAAACCTGTGTGTGGTGTTATATCCTGTGACCTCTCTGTGGGTATAAGTTGCAGGCAATGATTGTCATTTGTATGGGTGGCTCAAACAGTGTCCAGTTGTTAAGGTGTAGGCATAGTGGCTGTTCCATATTGTGTGCACCTTCTACATATGTATCTTATTATACATATCTCTGTGTGTGTATGTGTAGTCACATATATATCTATATGGGTCTACTTTACATGGTGGACATATCAGAAAGTCGACTTTCATATGGCCGAGACCATATGATCGACTTTCAGAATGCCGACTATGTAACGTAAACATAAACAAACAACAAACACTTACCTTAAACTTTTAGCAGGGGGCTCTGCCCCCCTGCACCCCCCGTTGGAGGCTCTGCCCCCCACACCCCCGTAACTTAAATATACCAACTCTGAGATCACACTACAGTGCGGAAATGGGAAATTTTCCCATTCCGCACTGTGCGGAGATAGCAATTTCCCATTGTCGGCTTTTCAAAAGTCGATCATATAGTCTTGGCCATATGAAAGTCGACTTTATGAAAAGTCGACCATGTGAAGGGGACCCATATATATATATATATATATATATATATATATATATATATATATATATATATATATATGTATATCTGTATCTGCATATATGTGTCTGTGTATACGTATCCTGGGGATGTTGATAGCTTCCACATTGTAAATTTCCTATGGGAGCCAGACTGTACTGCATGATATGTTACCAATGACAGCCTGACATCATACAGGTGGGATGTAGTACTGTTAACATCTTGTGCCCATGTTATGTCAGGTCCTGGTTATGGGATCTGCAACACTTGGTAGTGTATTGCAGGGTGGACGTGTTTGGCTGTAGGGGGGTATACCTCTATTCGTACAAGACGTATATTGTTTTTGGCCTCTCAACCCCATTAACGGTGCATGTGGACATATATGTTTTAGTTATTTTCCCATTATCTACAGATGTATGTCCATATATATATATATATATATATATATATATATCTATATATACTTACATATATATAACTATGTCTGCATATACCTACATAGATATATATATCTGCTTACATATATGTAATTTGCTGTGTATATTTAGACATATATAGACATATAGATGTAGACATATATATCTATAGATGTAGGCATTTGCATGTATATATGTTCATATATATTTAAATATATGTATATATATATATATATATATATATATATATGTCTGCATATATAGATATGTTGTATCTGTTTAGATATTAATATAGTTACACACACACATACATCTAAATGTTGGAATACATTCTCTGTACTGTTGAATGACTGGGCTTGATGATATGTTTGTGGATACATCAGGGTAATATATATCTGACATGGCTTAGTGGTAAATTACTGTGTCTATGGTGTGCATGGTCCTGGTTTTGAGCCTTGCAGAGGCTGTTTATTTTATTGCTGGGCAGAACAGGGGCTGTTGGATACAGAGTGATTAAGGCACTTTAAAGCAGTTGTAAACGGGTTTGCGTGGGTTTGCATATAGGTAAGCACTGCTAACTTCCGTTTACAGTTTCTTATACTCAGCTTCTAAATTGCTTAACCTGTGTAGGCATTGCTTACCCCCGTGCAAACCGGCTTAAACCTGCTTACTGCTGCTTTAAAGTGCTTACTCCCGCTTAGCCCCAAACTAATTTCATTAAAAGAAAAGCAAAAGGGGTTGATAGGAAAGTGGTGAAAAAAGGGGCACAAAGAGGAAAAGGCAGTAGGGAAAATAGCCAGGGATGTGCAAGAAGGACGTAAGAAAGGTTCATAGCTGCCCATTTCTTCTACAGCAACAGCTGTGCATATACACTGAATTTGGAGGTAGATTTGGACAGTCAAACCCCTGGGAGGGGGTGAGGACAACAATAATACATTGTGATGCCAATTAGACCAGATTACATGTGTCCAGTGGACAAGTGTGCGAAATGGACAGCTATCTATGGGGTAAGATTTTTTGTGGGAACAGATTGACCTTTTTTTTTCAGGTGAGAGTGGGATGTTGGGGAGGGGTAGTAGGTATATTTGGGGAGGTAGGTTGGGTAGGTTAACAGACAAAATGAACAAGAGGCAATCAGGGGCAGTATATGACACATGTGGGGGGTAAACACCTTGATGGCGAGAGGTTTTGGGAAATCGGAAGTCCTCAAGCCCCCTAGTGGTAACAGTGTGACTGAGATCTCCAACCATGGGCAGTCACCACTGCATCTTCACAGCTCCAAAGGTGGCTGTGCTTGGGGCTACGTCACAGAGCCAGGCTGACTCTCGAATCGCGACATGCGGCTCTTGAGCTGGCATAGGAGATCATTAAACTGCTGGTTGATCTCTCTATACACCATGACCCCGACCTGGTGAACGGTGACAGGTGCCTGTCTGCACCACCTCCCGGGGGGGCGAGCCCCATCCCCTGAGGTGATTCTACCCAAAGGTGGTGCAGGACCAATGGACAGGGAAGTCCCGGGTTGGGCCCCAGACATGCTGGTGCCCAGTGCCATGGCCAACTGAGGTGAGACAGGTGGGTCTGCTGGGACCGGTCTTCCCAAGTGTGCTATAGTGTTTAGATTTCATCATCATATGTGGGTTAGTAAATAATTACATACCGGATCAGCCGAGGCCCGGCTTAACAACGACTGCCACCAGTACTGTTAGCCAACAGGGTGCTGCAGAAATTTTGCTATTGTTGGCCAAAGGAGGAAAAGAGGGGGGAAGGCATGGCCGAAGGCTGGAAGAGAGGAGAAAGGCTAGGACTGTGGTAGTGAGGGTTGGAACTTTGAATGTTGGCAGTATGACTGGTATAGGGAGAGAGCTAACCGATATGATGGACAGAAGGAAGGTTGGTATATTGTGTGTGCAAGAGAACAGATGGAAGGAGAGTAAGGCTAGGTGTATCAGAGGTGGGTTCAAATTGTTTTATCATGGTGTGGATGGGAGTAGAAATGGTGTAGGAGTTATCATGAAGTAACAGTATGCTAAGAGTGTTTTGGAGGTGAAAAGAGTGTCAGATAGAGTGATGTTTATGAAGCTGGAAATTGATGGTGTAATGATGAATGTTGTTAATGCATATCCTCCACAAGTTGGGTGCGCGATGGATGAGAAAGAAAAATTTTGGAGTGAGTTGGATGAAGTGGTGATGACTGTACCCAAGGGTGAGAGGGTGGTGATTGGAGCACATTTCAATGGGCATGTTGGTGAAGGGATCAGAGGGTATGAGAAAGTGATGGGTAGGTATGGTGTTAAGCAAAGGAATGCAGATGGTCAGATGGTAGTGAATTTTGCGAAAAGGATGGATATGGCTGTGGTGAATATGTATTTTAACAAGAGGGAGGAGCATAGGGTGACATACAAGAGTGGAGGAATATGCACACAGGTGGATTATATCTTATGTAGGAGGGCCAGTTTGAAGGAGATTGGAGACTGCAAAGTGGTGACCGGGGAAAGTGTAGTTAGGTAGCATAGGATGGTGGTTTGTATGATGACGTTGGTGAGCAAGAAAAGGAGGAGGAGTGTAAGGGCAGCACCAAGGATCAAATGGTGGAAATTGAAAAAGTTTAGTTGTGAGGTGGAGTTCAGGTAAGAGTTAAGACAGACACTGGGTGGCAGTGAAGAGTTACCAAATTGCTGGATAACTACAGCAGAGCTAGTAACGGGAGACTGCTAGAAAGGTGCTTGGGATGACATCTGGACAGAAGAAGGATGACAAGGAGACATGGTGGTTTAATGAGGAAGTACAGGAGAGTATACAGAGAAAGAGGTTGGCAAAGAAGAAGTGGGATTGTCAGAGAGATGAAGAAAGTAGACAGGAGTATAAGAAGATGAGGTGCAAGGCAAAGAGAGAGAGGTGGCGAAGGCTAAGGATAAGGCATATGAAGAGTTGTATGAAAGGTTGGACACTAAGGAGGGAGAAAAGGACGTTTACCAATTGGCTAGACATGGGGACCGAGCTAGGAAAGATGTGCAGCAGGTAAAGGTGATAAAGGATAATGAGGGAAACATACTCACAAGTGAGGAGAGTGTGTTGAGCAGATGGAAAGAGTACTTTGAGGGGTTGATGAATGAAGAGAATGAGAGGGAGAGAAGGTTGGATGATGTGGGGATAGTGAATCATGAAGTGCAATGGATTAGCAAGGAGGAAGTAAGGATAGCTATGAAGTGGATGAAGAATGGAAAGGCTGTTGGTCCAGATGACATACCTGTGGAATCATGGAGGTGTTTAGGTGAAATGGCAGTGGAGTTTCTAACCAGATTGTTTAATGAAATGTTGGAAAGTGAGAGGATGCCTGAGGAATGGAGAAAAAAAGTGTTTTGCTACCGATTTTTAAGAATAAGGGTGATGTGCAGAGCTGTAGTAACTACAGAGGGATTAAATTGATCAGTCACAGCATGAAGTTATGGGAAAGAGTAGTGGAAGCTAGGTTAAAAAGGGACCTGATTATTAGTGATCAGCAGTATGGTTTCATGCTGGGAAAGAGCACTACAGATGCGATGTTTGCTCTGAGAGTGTTGATGGAGAAGTACAGAGAAGGTCAGAAGGAGTTGCATTGTGTTTTTGTAGACTGAGAAAGCATATGACAGGGTGCCTAGAGAGGACTTGTGGTATTGTATGAGGAAGTCGGGAGTGTCAGAGAAGAATGTAAGAGTGGTACAGGATATGTACGAGGGTAGTGTGACAGTGGTGAGGTCTGTGGTGGGAGTGATGGATGTGTTTAAGGTGGAGGTGGGATTACATCAAGGATCAGCACTGAGCCCTTTCTTATTTGCAATGGTGATTGACAGGTTGACAGACGAGATCAGACAGGAGTCCCTGTGGACTATGATGTTTGCAGATGACATTGTGACCTGTAGTGAGAGTAGGGAACAGGTGGAGGAGACCCTGGTGAGATGGTGATATGCTCTAGAGAGAAGAGGAATGAAGGTTAGCAGGACTAAGACAGAATATATATGTGTGGATGAGAGGAAGGATAGAGGAATGATGGGGATGCAAGGAATAGAGGTGGTGAAGGTGAATGAGTTTAAATACTTGGGATCAATAGTTCAGAGTAATGGTGACTGTGGAAGAGAGGTGAAGAAGAGAGTACAGTCAGGATGGATTGGGTGGAGAAAAGTGTCAGGAGTGATTTGTGGCAGACGAGTACCAGTAAGAGTGAAAGGGAAGGTCTACAAGAGGGTCGTGAGACCAGCTATGTTTTATGGGTTGTAGACAGTGACACTGACAAAAAGGCAGGAGTTAGAGTTGGATATGGCAGAGTTAAAGATGTTAAGATTTGCACTAGGTGTGACAAGGGTGGACAGGATTAGGCATAATTATATTAGAGGGTCAACCCAGGTTGGAAAGTTTGGAGACAAAGCCAGAGAGGCAAGATTACGTTGGTTTGGACATGTGCTGAGGAGGGATGCGGAGTCTATTGGGAAAAAGATGCTAAGGATGAAGCTACCAGGTAACTGGAAAAGAGGAAGGCCTAAGATAAGGTTTATGGATATGGTGAGAGAGGACATGCAGGTGGTTGGTGTGACAGAGCAAGATGCAGAGGACAGGAAGAAATGGAAACAGATGATCCACTGTGGCGACCTCTAACGGAAACAGCCAAAAGAAGATGATGATGTGGGTTAGTAACAGTCAACACATTCCAGGGTTAGGTATAACAGCATGCATGTATATTCCCATTAACCCAGACACCAGATACGGAGCAGTTGTATAACAAACAGAACACATGCATATATGGGACCAGAGTGGTAATAAGAACAGCATGCAGGTATATTGATGGGACCATGCCACCAATGTTGGAATAATTCAATATAGCACATGCATGGGAACCATTAAATTATTTATCAAACAATTGGACATTATCAGAACATAGGTGACATTACATACCAGTTGGGGTGGGTATGTTGATTATTGTTGGAGATATAGTGGGGAGGAGAGAAAGATGTCAGTTAACAACTAGTATATTCCTGTACTCCTGTAGTGTAGATAGGAAATACTTGACATATTACTCTCCTAACAGTTTTTTTTTTGGGGGGGTGGTATAGTGACAGGTGTGTTTTCATAGATGTTTGACAATCACTTGTATTCCCTGTTTGCTGGATAAACATCTGGGATCATCCCAGAGACTTACCAGGGGGACAGGCAGAAGATTTAGGCCCATATACTGGACATTCTGGCCTCATCTGTACAGTTGTGAGGTTTGATTCTGTATGCAGCCTAATTCCACTCCCAGAATTTAGACCATGGCTGTGTCTGCTATGACTTAAACACTATCCATCACGGTTGTGTCTGCTATATAGATATTGCTGTATATCTCCTATCTGCTTTCTGTCTTATTAACTCCCTGTGCTTTTGCATTCTGACCTTGTATTACAACACTCCTATACAGATTTCCTAGACAGTTATATGTTGTAGGTCAGTGCGGGTGACAGTGATGGGTAATACCTCATTATTCAGAGCAACTGCATCAGTTGCAATGCCATACAATGACACTGTGAACAGTACCAGTACTGGGTATCATTCTTGTATTTCTGACACAGTGTTGGTATCTAACAGACCAGTGGGAGGAATGTTTATTAGCACTACCTGAATGTTCCCCCACACAGTACCAGACATTACTATTATGCACATACATCTCACTCTGTTCCTGTAGACACTCTGACCACAGCTTCACAAGTTGGGGTATAAATGGGACATACATGGCTTCTTAGTCACATAACGTATTGAGGAGTTGCTAGGGTGCCAGCTTTGTTCTCATAGATGTGCGTCAATCAGTTGTTCATAGTTTCATAGGTTTATACTAGGCTATCTGTCCAAAGGCATTTATAAGCCTAGCCCAAAATTATGTGGCTTACGCCACCCCTTATGTTAGAAATAATGTGCCCATTAGTTTGTTGTGCCTCTGTCCAGCAGTGACACAGAGATGATTCCCGGGGTAAACCTACGATCTCCCATCCACTGGTCAAGATTTCTCTTGAACAGAGCCAGCGAGGTGCTCTGCCTCACATGGACCAGGATTTTATTCCACAGCATGAGGAGTCTCTGGGTGATAAATCTATCCCTCCAGCACATTCTATTTATATCTGTGCTAAGGTTTAAGTCACTTGCTCTAGTGGTTCTGGTGGATTTGGATTTTTTTGAGGTGGAGCATGTCCATTAATTCCGGGTTGGTCATGGTCTCGTATGTCAGGCACAGGTCACCTCTGAGCAGACGGTATGCAACTGAATAGAGTTGGAGTTTCTTCAGTCTGACAGTATATGACAGGTTTTGGAGTCCCTTTATCCTTTTGGTGAGGAACTTTTGGGGTCTCTCCAATTGCTGCAGGTGTCGGGTGAGATACATCCCGAATGGGGCATTGTACTCGATCATTGGTCTGATAAGTGAAGAGTACAGGGGAACAATGACCTCACTTGATCTGGATGTGAATCCCTTCATGATCAGATGGGCAATGTAGTAGGTCTTTCAAACCACATTAGCAACGTGAGTGTCAAATGAGAGGCCACTGTCAACCTGGGTACCCAGGTCCCTGATAACCTCTTCTGTGCTTAGTGGGTTGCCACCTATATGGTAGCTTGGGGTTACCTTGTTTTTCCCGAAGGGTATTTCCTGTTTGCTGCCTATACGTCTGCGATCATCCCTCTGATTTCCCAGGGAGGACAGGTTGATAGGCAACAGATATGGGCCACTTTAAAAGACATTCTGGACATATCTGTACAGTTGTGGGGTATGATTCTGTATGCAGACTACTACAACTGGCAGGATTCGAACCATGGCTATGTGTACTAAAAAAACAACAGTTCACATCTCAGTTGCATGTGCTATTCAGTTTTTGTTGTCTGCATTTTTCCTGGTTACTGTCTATGTGTCTTTCAGTTGTACTAAATGGCCTCTGGGAATTACACCTGTCATATACAGGCATTCCTACACATTCAATTTATGGTGCAGCAGCAGTGTGGGTAACAGTGCTTAATACAACAGTACTATTACATGATTGCAAATCTACATTACCATATGATACCAGAATATACACATGCAGTACAGCAGTAAGACTTGTTTTGTCAGGCTATTACACTTTTATTGACATAAAAACAATTTGAGAATCTTCCTGCCATATTCTGTAGTGTATGCAGTACCTGCCTTGAACAATACAGATTTTATACAGGCAATTAATTTACTACTACTTTTAGTTTTATTTCCTATGACAGTGAATGCATGAGTATTACTGGCCTGGCTCGCATCACAACCTCACCAGGCGACTGATGTGGGCCTCCTGATTCGCAGCCCAGTCCATTGCAGCTGTGGGGGACATAAGAGGAATATTTAACCATACCTGTCCATGATATACCTGAGCTGGCAATTATTACACACATACTGGGGTGAAACTTACACATGACTGGAACATCCCCTGCTGCTCTAGCCTCTTGGAGCCACTCCTCCAAGAGGTCCTGCTTGCGCTACTTCAGCATAGTGGTGCCTGACCTGCTCACCAGTTCAAGGTATGCCAGTGGCACTAGTGAGGTCACGAGCGAGATGGTCCCAGGCCTCTGCTTTATATTGGGAGCCCTGGTACTGGCCCTGCAGCAGTCTCTGATCATGGTCTTTGACAAGGAATCCTGCCTTGACCTTGGACTCCTGGATGCACTAGCGCTATGCCTGAAAGCACACACCTTCTCTCCTTACTGCCATAGTGCCTGCAAGGGGAAGCTACAACCAGTTATGAGATGTATTTCCACCTCTTGGGTTTAAGTAGGGCTGATTTCCTGCATGTGTCTGTGACTGGCCTATTTTGAAAAGGCTAAGCTATGGGTAAACCTGCTTACCTAAGGTTGGCATTGTTTAAAGGGGTATACCTCTGGGCACAATGAGTTAGCTGGTGTACACATTGCTTACACCTCATATGCTGGCCTGTACAATGCTTAGACATTGCATTATATTTCCTTTTTGTCATTGATTTCTTATTCATTACATCTTAGATATCTGCCTGGTATCCATGATTAATGTGTATGTACACTCTATGGGGTCCTTGTGTTTTATTGGGGACTTCAACACTCTATTACAGTTACACCTCACTTCTGGGCTTACTGCTGTACTCCAGTTCACATATTTATGTTATGTAGTGGGTTATGGAACATATGACTGTGCACTGATTCCTTTCACAGGTTCAGTTTGATTTTGTTATGGTGAAGACTTGTTTGCTGATGCTTCATTCTTCTGTACTTCTGTGATGGCTTGGTCTTTAACTACTGTGACTATGGCATATGGGATCCTGGGATCAAGACCTGCATGGCTGTATATTTTGTTGATGGGCAGAACAAAGGCCATTGGATACAGAGTGATTAAGGCACTTTTGAGCATTTGTAAGTGGGTTTGCGTGGGTTTGAGCAATGGTAAGCAATGTTAACCTGCCGTTACATCTGCTTGCAGAGATTTAGCTTTAGAACTGCTTAACCAGTGCAGGCATTGCTTACTGCCATGCAAATGGGCTTAAGCTTGCTTACTAGTGCTTAAATATGCTTACTACAGCTTATTTGTGCTTAAACCTGCTTGCTAGTGCCTTATTCATTATGATACTGACACCTCACATGTGCATTTACTGCAGTACTCCAGTTCCTAAAAATATGTTGTTTAGTGGGTTATGCAACATAAATATTACTCATAACATGCTTTGCCATGGAAAATGGAATCTGCTGCAGTGGTACTCGAACCAGGAATGCCTGCTTGTAAGGCGAATGCTCTGCTCACTACACTATTAGTATGCTGCTTCATTTGCATATATCTTCCTTGTTATCCACTTCAGCCATTTAAGCTGCATTAACCGTAGCTAAGCAATGGGCACACCCATGCACCTACGGTTAGCTTTCATGGGATTTAAAAAAAAATAAAGGGTTTGTTCATTTTATTTATGTATACTGTTGCTGTTGTAAACAAGGGGGACTGTTGGTGGGGATATCTGGAGACCTATGAGCAGTCTCGCTCATTTCTTACCCCTTTCTGCTATTCTTTATTGTGGAGGCGTGTATATTCCGAGAGATCTGCACTCAGACACGCCCCCTGCACTCTTACACACTCCGTGTAAGCATAGGAGCTCAGGCCTCATTATTGTGCATGGCATGCTGCCATCCTGCTCCTAGACGTCCGCCTCCATGCAGGACTAAGCTAGTCCTGCACAGAGGAATAGTAAATCCAGGGGGAGTAACTATTATGTTTGTAATATTTTGTAAACATCTTATATCTCAGCAACTACTCAAGTTACACAAACACTGTCAACAGCATTTTATTCATCTAGCTGATAACTTTCATATGAGGCTAAGGAGTTATGTCTGTGTTACTTGATTGTTGAGATATTTAGAAAAATGTGAAAATTATAGCTACATAAATTGATATCACCAAAACAACAGTTAGTATCTATTTACCTGCAGTAGACAGAGGTCAAATATTAATGCTGTTGAGTTTGCCATTGTGTAAACTTTAAAAAGAAATCTTTTAAAACATTGTACATAGCAAAATTTTGGAATTATTGATGCAAATATGAACAAGCAATATTTGATGCCTACAGGGGTCAGTGGGAATTAACTGCAGATGCACCTGGAGGCATCACTTGGATGTAATAAGCTAGTATATGAAAAACCATGGTAGTCCATGTGGCATTCCGCACAATCCTGAAGTTCAAAATGCTGGACTGTATACATGCACTGTCCTGTCCCCACAACATAAAATCATTTATATTGAAAAACCCTGGTGGTCCGAGTAGCATTCCATAAAATCCCGTTGGCCCAGGATGGTGGAGTGTACACATACCCTGTCCTGTCCTATCCCCACAACATAATACATTTATATATGAAAAACCTTGGTGGTCCATGTGGCATTCTGCACAATCCCACTAGCCCAGTATGCTGGAGTGTACAAATACACTGTCCTGTCCTGTTCCCGTGAAATAATACATTTATATATGAAAAACCCTGGCGGTTCATGTGGCATTCCATGCAATTCTTCTAACTCCATTTGCTATGCTATAAGTAAGTTCACTATCCGTGCTGCTTTACATGGTTTCTTGGCCACCACAAAACCCTGCTTGTTTACATTATCTAGGACAGTCGCAGCATAAATATCCATTAAGTGCTGCTGCTCACCATGTAAATACATAAACTACATGTAGGCTTCACACAAAGCCTATACAGAGATTATTGTATCTCATGAGGAGAAGAGGCGGAAGGCATGGCCGAAGGCAGGAAGAGAGGGGAAAGGCTAGGACTGTGGTAGTGAGGGTCGGAATTTTGAATGTTGGCAGTATGACTGGAATAGGGAGAGAGCTAGCTGATATGATGGACAAAAGGAAGGTTGGTATATTGTGTGTGCAAGAGACCAGATGGAAGGGGAGTAAGGCTAGGTGTATCGGAGGTGGGTTCAAATTGTTTTATCATGGTGTGGATGGGAGGAGAAATGGCGTAGGAGTTATTCTGAAGGAACAGTATGCAAAGAGTGTCTTGGAGGTGAATAGGGTGTCGGACAGAGTGATGTTTATGAAGCTGGAAATTGATGGTGTAATGATTAATGTTGTTAGTGCATATGCTCCACAAGTTGGGTGTGCAATGGATGAGAAAGAAAACTTTTGGAGTGAATTGGATGAAGGTGTGATGACTGTACCCAAGGGTGAGAGAGTGGTGATTGGAGAAGATTTAAATGGGCATGTTGGTGAAGGGAACAGTGGGGATGAGGAAGTGATGGGTAGGTATGGTGTTAAACAAAGGAATGCAGAAGGTCAGATGGTAGTGGATTTTGCGAAAAGGATGGATATGGCTGTGGTGAATATGTATTTTAACAAGAGGGAGGAGCATAGGGTGACATACAAGAGTGGAGGAAGATGCACACAGGTGGATTATATCTTATGTAGGAGGGCCAGTTTGAAGGAGATTGGAGACTGTAAAGTGGTGGCAGGAGAAAGTGTAGTTAGGCAGCATAGGATGGTGGTTTGTAGGATGACGTTGGTGATCAAAAAGAGGAGGAGGAGTGTGAGGGCAGCACCAAGGATCAAATGGTGGAAATTGAAAAAGGGTAATTGTGAGGTGGAGTTCAGGGATGAGTTAAGCAGGCACTGGGTGGCAGTGAAGAGTTACCAAATAGCTGGGTAACTACAGCAGAGCTAGTAAGGGAGACGGCTAGAAAGGTGCTTGGTATCACATCGGGACAGAGGAAAGATGACAAGGAGACATGGTGGTGGAATGAGGAAGTACAGAAGAGTATACAGGCAAAGAGGTTGGCAAAGAAGAAGTGGGACTGTCAGAGAGATGAAGAAAGTAGACAGGAGTATAAGGAGATGAGGTGCATGGCAAAGAGAGAGGTGGCAAAGGCTAAGGATAAGGCATATGAAGAGTTGTATGAAAGGTTGGACACTAAGGAGGGAGAAAAGGACCTGTACCGATTGGCTAGACAGAGGGACCGAGCTAGGAAAGATGTACAGCAGGTAAAGGTGATAAAGGATAATGAGGGAAACATACTCACAAGTGAGAAGATTGTGTTGAGGAGATGGAAAGAGTACTTTGAGGGGTTGATGAATGAAGAGAATGAGAGGGAGAGAAGGTTGGATGATGTAGGGATAGTGAATCATGAAGTACAATGGATTAGCAAGGAGGAAGTAAGGATAGCTATGAAGAGAATGAAGAATGGAAAGGCTGTTGGCCCAGATGACATACCTGTGGAAGCATGGAGGTGTTTAGGTGAAATGGCAGTGGAGTTTTTAACCAGATTGTTTAATGAAATCTTGAAAAGTGAGAGGATGCCTGAGGAATGAAGAAAAAGTGTTTTGGTACCGATTTTTCAGAATAAGGGTGATGTGCAGAGCTGTAGTAACTACAGAGGGATTAAATTGATCAGTCACAGCATGAAGTTATGGGAAAGAGTAGTGGAAGCTAAGTTAAGAAGGGATGTGATGATTAGTGAACAGCAGTATGGTTTCATGCCGGGAAAGAGCACTACAGATGTGATGTTTGCTCTGAGAGTGTTGATGGAGAAGTACAGAGAATGTCAGAAGGAGTTGCATTGTGTTTTTGTAGACTTGGAGAAAGCATATGACAGGGTGCCTAGAGAGGAGTTGTGGTATTGTATGAGGAAGTCAGAAGTGTCAGAGAAGTATGTAAGAGTGGTACAGGATATGTACGAGGGTAGTATGACAGTGGTGAGGTCTGCGGTGGGAGTGACAGATGCATTTAAGGTGGAGGTGGGGTTACATCAAGGATCAACTATGAGCCCTTTCTTATTTGCAATGGTGATGGACAGGTTGACAGACGAGATCAGACAGGAGTCCCCATGGACTATGATGTTTGCAGATGACATTGTGATCTGTAGTGATAGTAGGGAACAGGTGGAGGAGACACTGGAGAGATGGAGATATGCTCTAAAGAGAAGAGGAATGAAGGTCAGCAGGACTAAGACAGAATATTTGTGTGTGAATGAGAGGGAGGATAGAGGAATGGTGGGGATGCAAGGAGTAGAGGTGGCGAAGGTGGATGAGTTTAAATACTTGGGGTCAATAGTTCAGAGTAATGGTGAGTGTGGAAGAGAGGTGAAGAAGAGAGTACAGGCAGGATGGAGTTTGTGGAGAAGAGTGTCAGGAGTGATTTGTGACAGACGAGTACCTGTAACAGTGAAAGGGAAGGTCTACAAGAGGGTAGTGAGACCAGCTATGTTATATGGGTTGGAGAGAGTGGCATTGACAAAAAAGCAGGAGTTTGAGCTGGATGTGGCAGAGTTAAAGATGTTAAGATTTGCACTGGGTGTGACGAGTGTGGACAGGATTAGGAATAAGTATATTAGAGGGTCAGCCCAGGTTGGAAGGTTTGGAGACAAAGCCAGAGAGGCAAGATTACGTTGGTTTGGACATGTGCTGAGAAGGGATGCGGAGTATATTGGGAAAAAGATGCTAAGGATGAAGCTACCAGGTAACAGGAAAAGAGGAAGGCCTAAGATAAGGTTTATGGATGTGGTGAGAGAGGACATGCAGGTGGTTGGTGTGACAGAGCAAGATGCAAAGGACAGGAAGAAATGGAAACAGGTGATCCCTGTGGTGACCCCTAATGGGAACAGCCGAAAGAAGATGATGACGATGGATGATCTTTTACAAATAGATACCAAATATATGAGTTTGTAAGTCTTCACTGTCATGCTGACATTTTGCATTACAATAAATTTCCACTGGGGATAGCATATGACTTCTGCTCAGGCTAGGGTTTATAGAACCAGCTAGTATTATATCTTTAGTGAAGTGTTATTGCGTATGATGTTAAAGTCATGTGTAGTTCTCCTAGAGAAATTATTTTGTCACTGGAATTATGAATGCCTACTTCCAAATTTAGACTCATATGCAGTAAAGTACATTATATGAAGATAATCTACATATGCTACATATCCATTTTTACAGCTGAATTACCAACCAAATGCTTTATGTAGCTTATGATTATGATATGTTATTATGATGAATTTGGTAACATATGTGAAATATTTCAGAAAAAAATGGCCTTGTATTGCTTGGCAATAATGGTAGTCTTATATAGTCATGTGAGAGTTCTGTGTCTTTTGCACTGTTTACCTCAGACATGTTCATTTCAGAAATTTTAGCCGATGAAATGCCATATATTTGAACCACATCACTCATGCATTTTTATGAGAAGAGACAAAAATAATTTTTTTCTCAGAAAAAATATATTTAATGTAATTTTGAAAATTGCAGCCAAATACATGTTTTACTCATTCTGATGCACATATTTGAGATTCAGTTATCTGATTTTCATAACTCGGTCTTGGATTCTGAATATAAAGCAAACCATCTAGGCATATTATCCTAAAAATTTTGTACGACTATCTTGATGCAGTTATGATACATTCTCATCTGAATTTAGGTCACATTTAGGCCAGAATTTCTTTTTGAAATCAACATAGTACATTTGCAAAACAGCCAGTTGAAAATAAAAGTATAACTTTGACTTCTCTTTACAGGAACAAATATGAAAGTTTTGAAAGTATATATATATATATATATATATATATATATATATATATATATATATATATATATATTTTTTTTTTTTTACATCAGTCCTGCAAAGAATATTTATTTCTTATAAAGAGTTACATTTTTGCCTTTCTTATTTATTGCTCTTCAGATATTATGTAAAATTATTGTTTTTTTTTCAGCTATGACTACTGAAAATGTTCTATTTACTTCACAGATTGAGCTAATAATGACAGGATTCAGTAATAGTACTAATACACGTACCACAGCAGCTAATCATATACGATGTTAACATTTCCAACAACTGACTACAGGTCAGAAATCACAATGGTAAAGTTACTTTTTAAAGGGCTATATCACATACTAGTCTTGAAGAGGCAATGATAGTACATACACATGCACAGAATATACAGTTGTTCAACCTTTGCTTGTGTACATATCAAAACATGCTCTCTTAGGTATGAGGTTCATAGGTTCATAGATATTTACTAGGCTACTGACCACAAGTGCCTTTTTAAATCTAGCCATGCAACTCAACTCTTTGATAAGTTCTGGTACTCTTCATAAGTATAAGCAGGGACTTGGGATGTGTAACATTTATAAGTAGATTACATTTCTTTTTGGTAGATAATACTCAGTGACATTGCTAATTATCAATTCATATGCAACATTATGGCCCTTTGTAAATGCAAAGGAAGAGTATATCACCTCAGTCTCTCAGCCATTATTTACCTGGAGTTTATGTGTTCCTTCATTTAATTTCTTTGACACATGAAATTGTGTGAATCTCTGTCTCCAAACAGGGCAGCAAAAGAATGTTGACAAGACATAAGTTATGATGGGTTAAACTTCATCATAATGGAAGCAATTCTGTATTTCTTGGCTGAATCTTTTAAATTCAGTAAAATAAAAACTTTGCAAGGTAAAACAATGGTTTTCTGTATTAAATTCTGAGTGTTCAGAATTACTTGAATTGGTGTGTGCTAGTTTAAAAATTATAAAGGCATTTTTTTTCAATTTTCATTCATCACAAAAATCCCAATTCTGACACCTTGTCAGTAGTTCTACACCATTCATGATTTCCAAAGTAAAGCATTCATGTGTGTTAGTGGTAAAGTAAAGCATTCATGTGTGTTAGTGGTGAGGTAACACTTTAGAGTTTACTGTTTAGTCTATTATGATTACAGTGTATGGAATCCCCACAATAAAAGTGCCCTTAGGAGATGATTTATTTAAGATAGTTTTGTTTCCTCTTGACATTTTTGAAAGATGTTCATATCATGATTAATATATATATATATATATATATATATATATATATATATATATATATATATATATATATCTTTATTTAAAATCTGCATTTCTTAGTGTACTATATCATGATTCATTGCTTTACATTAACTAAATGTTCCAATTTTAATTCTTAACCTAATTTAGTTAAGGGATGTAAATTATTGATTTATGGGGAAAATCTTACTTTCCCAACATGTTTAGAGAAGGGCTGTTCATGTTTTTTTTTTCACTGTGGAGGCTGCTCATGCACTTTTTATTTTATGTTTCTTTAGAATGGAGAAAACTTAGTTGTTTGAAATTCCTACCAAAAATACATTTCCTAAGCCTCTGTGACTGTTTCTTCATGTGCACAAGCATCTACAGGGCACTAGCATCAAGCCAGAGAAGCTGGAAGCAAGAATACAGTGATTGATGACATCACATGACCTTTGAATTCATGCATGACTCAGAAACCAGGAAGTAAAGCTGAAGATGAAACTAGAAGAAAAAGTAAAAGGTTTTTTTGGTTGTTTTTTTTTTTCATCTTTTATGCATCTAAATATATGGAATTACTTTAAATATACGTTTTTAACGAGCTAGGACTTTAATGGAGGGATTATTTTACTAGTCTAATGAGGGAAATTGCATTTTAATGCTACTGTATGTCTGTTGTTTTGAAACACTGAAGTCTGACAGGATACCATTCTTTGCTTTGATAGCATGCCCTAAATGATAATATATTAAAATTTGACTACTTAAACAACCGATGTATTTAATATTCTGAATGCAAAGATATATATAGGATTGAGTCTCCTTTTCCTTTTTCTGCTTTAATGCTTAAGCAACTTTAATCTATATTAGGTATTCTCATTGATGCAGATTTAAAGCAATATAATCAGACTCAGTTGCAATGATAGTTATGATACTATGATTCAAATCTTTGTATGACCACATACACTGTAGGAATGGATTGTTAAAATGTTCTAGGTCACTCTATTCTGTTCAATTAGTATTAATAGACCAACATATGCCCCCCCCCCCCTTTTTCCCTGTATTGCTATAGTTTAAAGCAACTAGGTTAATTGGTGAAACTGACTCCTTATTTTCCAATACCTAGTAGTGGTTTACACAATTTTACATACGAATCCACTGTGATTACCTGATGGACTTTTTATGTTCATATTTGTTTGAATTACCTTAGAAATGCTTTACTGTTTGTATATACTACATTTAAAGCAGAAGCTGTTTATGTATGTTTTTGGTGTGTGAGATGGTGTCAAAGGGTGGTTTAGTTAATTTGTTAACTAAACCTGGAACATTAGGTTCCATGTATGTATGTTTTCTTAGTTATTGGTTTCAGAATTTGTTTCTAAAGATTTTTGACTCATCCATGATACATAACTTCATGAATTACTTCAAGTCATTATACTTGGAAGGTATTATTAATGCTCTAAATATAACTAACAAATTATGATATATAATTGCTTATCATTAAATATTAATGGCTCAAATAACAATGTCAAAAGAGCTGGTTTAATTAAATTCATTAAAATGCACAGAGCTCAGATAGTCTTCTTGCAGGAAACCCACTTGCTGGAGAAGGATTTGCAAAAATTATCATTTAATGGTTTTATAGTTCTCACGGATTCCTGCTTTAGAGTCAAAAGGAGAGGTACTCTTATACTTTGGAATAATACTTATACACTTCCTAAAATTTTAAACACCTTTTCAGATAAAGACGAAATGTTAAGCTTAGTAGTGCTAGAAGTTAATAAGAAATGCTTCACACTGGTAAACTCATATTGGATTCCTGGTCTAGGAACTAAATATGTGAAGAAATACTTGGATCTCATTACTTTATGTGCAGAGGGAGAAATTATTTTGGCGGGAGATTTCAATTGCTAGTTATCAGATGAAGACACCTCTAAAAATAGTAAGGTTAAACTAACGACACAAGCTAAAAAGTTAAGCAGTTTTATAGCCTCAATGAATTTTAGAGACAAACATAATTTAAGAGTTCAAAATTCACTTCAATACACTCATTATTCTTTATGATTTGGCACACAAACTAATATTGATAAGATTTTTGTGTCTAACACTCTTTACTCTAAAATAAGTGATGTTGCAATACAGTCATGTCCACTCTCTGACCACAATGCCTTTTTGTTCAGCTTGACTGTGAAAAAAGATGATATGATAATTTTTCAAAGAATCCCAGCCTATGTTACTAAGTTAAAAGGTTTTAAGGAGTGGTTATTAAAATAAATAAATGCATTTATGGAAAACAACAATAATGGTGAAGTAACAGATATCATTCTCTGGGATGCATTAAAAGTTCACATCTTTAGTGGAGTTAAAGCTTGGTATTTTCAAAGGAGAAAGGAATGGCACAAGGAACTTTATGATTTACAAGCCAAAATAGATAAGTTAAAACTAATTTTAAAATCAAATGATAAAGCAGTACTTACTGAAATTTCAAAGCTAAACCACAAATATTTAGAAATACTGAATCATAAGGTTGTTATAAGCTTAGAAAAGATTAAACTACAGTCCTATTCAGTAAACCCCAGACATTTACATAAACTAGCTATCAGATCCAAACAAATTAATAAACAAAATCACATTAATGAAATTAAATACAAGAATAATAACACAGTAAAAAGAACAACTGATTTAGGAGGCATATTAGAAGCTTTTAGAAATCATTATCGGTCAATCAATGACATGCAATCACCACTAGATTCAGATGATATAATAGATACATTTCTACAACAAAATATCAAGACTAAACTATCAAAACAACAAAAATAGTACCCTAAATAAACAAATAACCTTAGCAGAAGTAAAAGAACAAGTGAAGGATAATAAAGCCCCAGGGTTAGATAGGATAATCTGTAGAAAAGAGAACCAGCAAAATGAGAGGTCTTCATATGAAGCAGTTAAGAATGATATTTATTTTGGTGTTAACGCTGTCAGCTGCATGAAAATGAAATTCTCTGTAGATTTTCTAGAGATTTTTAGTGCTTGCAGCTGTAGTACGTCTTTTTAAATGTTTGATTGTTTAAGTGATTAATTGATTATGATACTATGGGTATATAAGCAGCCAGCAAATGAAATGCTCGCTGTTCTTCTGAGGAAGTTGACGTGATTTTGGTGCAACGAAAAGTGTATGCTTATTAACACACTTTAAGAAGTTTATTTAAATAAAGGTCTTGTGGAACTGGAAGACCTCTCGTTTTGCTGGTTCTCTTTTCTACAGTTTGTCTTTTTCGGTTGAACTTGTTTGTTAGATGGGATAATCCCAGAAATATATAAAATTCTTCCAGAGCACACAAAAAAGTTTTTATTAAACATATTCTCCATGGTTAAACAAGACTTAATTTTCCCACCCTCGTGGAAGTACTCAATAATTTCCCCCATTCTGAAACAAGGTAAGGACCCAACTATGTGCATCCTATAGACCCATATCATTGTTAAATATTGATTATAAAATTTTCATGTCTAACCTGGCCAAAAGACTAAAGAATATATTACCCAATCTAATACTCTTTGATCAAACTGGCTTTATCTTACATAGAGAAGTACACAACAATATTATTAAACTACTATCTCTAATAGACATTGTAAACAAAACCAAGAAACAATTAACTATTATTAGTCTGGATATTGATAAGTTGTTCGATTCCCTTAGTTGGTCATACTTACAAATAGTCTTTAAAAAATTTAACTTTACTTCAGATTTCACTAAATTGATATTAAATATTTATAGTGATACTAAAGAGTGGTGGTGCTATGGTACCATTGTCACCTCAGAGTAAGACATTGTCCTGTTTGATTCTCAGCTAGATTGTCTTCTGTGTGGAGACATGCGTGAATGGGCGTACCTTCGTTGAAGGTTGTGCATCAGGGCTGGCAACTTGGCATGTAAAAATCTACTGCCAATCATTAGCGGACCGGAGTTCCGCTGTGGTGACCCCTAACTGGGAAAAGCCAAAAGACACAACAGCAACTAAAGCATTTGTTAAGATTGGTTCATATCTATCATCCCCAGTAAAAATTCATAAGGGAACTAGACAAGGTTGTCCTCTATCCCCATTATTTTTCGCTTTATCAGTGGAACCTTTTGCTTCATTTATTAGAAATACCCCAAATATTAAAGGATTTCAAGTTAATGAGGGATACTGTCCAAAAGTTCAGCTTTTTGCTGACGATATTCTAACATCCAGTGACATAGAAGGCTCTTTTCAACATATCATGAATGCCATAACTCTATTTGGAAAAATCTCAAGGCTCAATTTTAATCAAAATAAAACCAAAATAGTTTTAATCAATAAGAAAATAAATAGCAATTTGTAAAAATTCAATACATTCAACTGGGAAAACGATAAGATAGATTATCTAGGAATAAGTATTAAGAATAAATGGAATGAGACTATTAAATTTAACTTCACTAAACTGGTAGCTATAATCAGTGACTTGACTAAAAAGTGGAACAAAATGTTTTTCACCATGGAAGACAAACTTACATTAATAAAAATGATTATTTTGCCCAAGATTTTATTTTACATACAATCATTGATTTTACCTCCTCCTAAGAAATTCTTTAAACAAATAGATTCCCTATTACTAACTTTTCTATGGTTCCCAAAGAAACCAAGAATAGCCTATAAATGTCATGTTAGAGTCTGGGGCAGTAATGGGATTGGCTTTCCCAACATAGAATTATATTCCAAATCTGTTATTATTAACATAATACTACACTGGATTTCATCCATATACACCTCTAGCTGGAAACAACTACATGAAATACATATAACTTCCTCTGAGAACTCAGAAACCCAGTTTAAGGAAACCTTTGGAATTAACAAAATATTTTGGATACTCCATGAATATTGCTTATATAATAAGAAATTTAGCCACTTCTCACATGGTATAAACCAAATATTTTTAGATTTTCAAAAAGATAATTGACAATTATAGTCTAAAGAACACCTTTTTCATTACATTTCCCATTGTTTATACACCAAATTGCCTAGATGCCTTCAATATCAATAAGATGTGGAATGTTAAAGAGAATAACCTAAAGTTTTGGCACCAGTTTATAGACAATAAGAACATCCAACCAATGAGCTTTCTCTTAGCCAGATATAATGTCTGTCAAGATAATTGGCTCTGTATTCAATCTTTAAGACAGTTTGTTGAAAATAAAGTGAGAGTGTCAATAAATTTGGAAACTGATATTATATCAAGACTGATACAACTATTCATATGGTGTAGTTCGATGAACACTGAACATAAATTATGCATATCACCTATATATAAAATCATACGAGAAGACTTGATTTCTTTTGTCCAAGCTTTTTTTGGAATTACTCCATAAAGATTAATGGTGAACCTTTATCTAACAATAATAAAAAGCAGTTATTAAATTCAATAAAAAACACTTCATCTTTATATTGGAGACTATTTACCTGGAGATGTATTCATAGAAGCTTTTACACTCCACACAGAATTGACCTTATAACCAGGAGTAATGAAAGCAAATGCTGGAGGTGTGGTGATATTATTGAAGCCAACAGGGTTCATATGTTTATCGAATATAGAACTCTCACACAATACTGGAGTGATTTTAGACATTTCACAAAAGCCCTGTGGTCTGATAACTGTCAAATTACTAGGTCTTTGATATTATTCAATGTCCCTACCCCAAGTGTAATTCCTAGACATCAGTTACCTGTTCTTTGGTTAAGTCTAGCTATTGCTCAAAAAATAATTACTTTGAACTGGAAAAATAAGCAAGATCTTATGTTTACTGAGTTTATTTCAATAGCAAAATCTGTATGTAAAAAAAATGCAAACTATTTATCAGAGATCATTGAATGTAACACACAAAAGACTAGCTTGCCAAAAATTGGAGAGATTGTTAGATAAATATTGATTACCTTTCTTGGATAAAACAAATGTTTATCATGGATGCTTGTATATAGTGTAAATAGTTATTATGTTTTATATTGTTTATTTTTAATACTTTATGTCCATGTTTATTAACAAAATTTAATAAAAATGTTTTTGGAAAAAAAAAGTTCTATACCACACACTGGTCTTAAAAAGACTATGCCATTATATACATATACACAATATAAACAACATTTAATAGCTTTTTTTACCACTTATCATCACACTTTTCTTCAAAATTCAAGATGCAGTTATGCCTTTGCCTTTCAGCATAGGGGGCTAGCCTATGGAAGTTTTATAGATAAGTATGTTAGCAGCTGTACTTAAAGTCATAGTTAATAAATGACAAAGATGTTTTTCTTATACAGACATTTATATATAATTATCAAAATATTGAGAAGACAGTTTGGGTACAGTCTTCTATGTAATGGCCAGGAGAAAAGGAGTTAAGTGTAAGCTAGCATCAGGTTAACAGTAATCTAATGTTGTGAGAACAAAGAATAAGTAAATTCAAAAATGGAAGGGAATTATTTTCTGTTTTAAAAATCCACAGCATACTCGGTGGTTTAATCTTGAGTACTTATTCTTAGTCTCAAGACTCAAACAGTCCACTTATGCTGTGCTGAGAAGGTCATAAGAAGGCCAAAACATGCATGTCCACAGCTAGTGCAGTTTGGCTTTATTGGCCTGAATGTGTCCACAAAGACTTAAAAAGAAAAAGTAAAAAGTCATGGACATTCAGAAGCCATACAGTTGAAACATTTGAGGCCCTTAATTGGTCATTTACATATTTCCCATAGGGCTCTGTTACAGGAGGTTTAAGGTATCACACAGCAAAAACTCTAGCTTGGCTGGGTTTTTCTTGTAGTTTTTACTAATCAATCTCAAGAACCAGGATAGTCTCAGTACAAATAAAAAAAGAGTCTTGGGCACACATATTTGGTAAGTAAATCTGAAAATTGTTAAAGTTAACTTATATGTTACTATAACATGGTGTGTATTATTTACTCCAAATCCACAAATCAGAGCCCTCAAAATGTATTCTTAAACAGCTCTGGACCACATTAAGAAATGTCTTTTAATAAGAGAAAGCAAACAAGTGGTTAGGGAGGGAAAGCAAATAAATGGTTTCCATGCCTTGTTACTTGTTACTTGTTTTGAGGCATCATCTCTAAAAATTGAAAAGCCCTGAGTCTATAAATCTTTAACTAACCAAATACATAAGTAATTTGTGCTTTCTACTAAACAGCAAAAGACAGCTGTCCATTTTTTAAGGGCTAGGTTTCTTTGTCCAATGCTTGTCATTTGCTGATGGACAAATCAGGTGTTCTGAACTGCATGAAGGGGTGAAGGAGAAGGCACCACAAGAAATGAAAAGGAGCATGGAAGTCACAAAGGAGGATGAGGAAGAGTTACTATAGAGGTGGTAGCAGAGAAAAAAATAAAACAAGAAAAACAATCCATTATATGACAAACTCATACCATACCATACCTTTCAGCCACAGAACCCGTACCGAAACACAAAAGGTGGGGGTGTGTCCATATTCATCAAGGATACTCACACCTCCAGGTTAGTGGTGCAACATGATGCATCAGAGATCATCCAAGTGCAACTAACAATGGGCAAAACTGAAATCCAAATTGTAGCTTGCTACAGATCACCCACCATGACCAAGGACCCCCATTCTGCATTTCTGGAGACACTGGGAAATATGAAGATCCTACCAAACACCCTAATACTGGGTGATTTCAACTACCCAAACATTAACTGGGAGAACTACTCAAGTACTAACTCCCTTGCCCAATGCTTCCTAGAATTTATAAACTCAAACGCCCTGCATCAACTGGTCGACACTCCCACCAGGTGGAACAACATATTGGACCTGGTCATCACCAACATAGGCGACCGGTGTTCCACACCTGATGTCAACCCCTCGCTGGTTAGATCAGACCATAGACTAATCACTCTGGATATTCACATCCTGCCCCCAACCCCAATCAAGGAAACCACCATGAAAAACTTTTCAAAAGCAAACTTCACATTGCTTAAGACCAAGATGGAAAGGTTCACAGCCCCACACCAATGAACAATGCTGTCCAAGCTGCTGAAACCTATACAAAGACACTCTATGATCATCTGCAGGAATGCATGGATCATGCTATCCCAAGTAAAACCAAGACACAGTCCTCCAAGAAAAGGAAACAAGTCTGGTAGACCCCTGCCATAAACAGGCTCTACAATAGAAGGAGGAAACTACTACAGATAAGAGCAAAATCCCTAGAAGGAAAGACATCCCTGATCAGTATCAGCAAGAAACTACATTCCCTCATAAAATCGTCCAAGGCTAGCTTCAAAAGAAAAATTGCCAAGGCCTCCAAAGATAACCAAAAAGCGTTCTTTAGCTATGTCAAGAACCTAAGTGGAAACTCTCAGATCTGCTCTGAGTTGGTGCAGAATGGCACAAAGTACACTGAACCGACTGATATTGCCAACATTTTGGCAGACAGGTTCAGTGCAAACTTCACACCCCTCTCACCCCCTAAAAGGCCCATAACCATACCAGAAGAATGTAAGGCCCAGGTAATCACCAGCACACAGGTTAAAGCAGCCCTATCCAAAGCCAAAAACACAGCCTCAATGGGACTGGATGGTGTCCCAGGCTGTGTCTTACAAGAGCTCCAAAATGAACTAACCCCTCACCTAAACACACTTTTCAAACTCAGCCTCTCTACAGGCTACATACCCACAGAGTGGCACACAGCAACAGTTATCCCACTCCACAAAGGTGGCACCACAACAGACCCTGGGAACTATTGCTCTATAAGCCTGACTAGCCTGGTCTGCAGGCTATGGAGTGCATCATCATGGAACTTATTAGCAGAGACATTGGGAACCTCCAAACTTTGGACCCCACCCAGTTTGGCTTTGTTAAGGGCAGATCATGCCTCCTAAACCTGGTGGACTTCTTTGAGACAGTTACCAAGGCATTAGATGAGGGTAAGGAGGTCTACCTAGACCTCGCAAAGGCTTTCAACATCATTCCCCTTTCTGGTATTATAGACAAACTCACCAACCTGAACATTAACCCCTATGTCACAAGATGGGTTACAAATTGGCTCACGGACAGAACCCACACGGTGAGAGTTGTAGACTCTAGGTCCAACTCTAAACCGGTTACAAGTGGCATCCCCCAGGGCTCAGTCCTAGGACCCCTCCTGTTTGGTATATACTTCTCAGAGGTACAGGCAAGCACAGGAGGACTTTGGATGACCAAGTTCGCAGACACCTGCAAACTAGGGGCCATAATTGATTCTCTGGCTGATACAGACACCCTTCAGAAGGGTCTCACTGAGACGGATTTTGGTGTTAAAATCATGGCCTCAAGCTGAATGCCAAAAAGTGCATAGTCATCCCCTTTAGAAAAAACAAAGTACCCGCAAACTACCACATAGGTGGTAGCCCCCTAAATACAGAAAAAGTAATAACGGATCTGGGGACCCAAGTAGATAGTAATCTCTCCTTTGATAATCATATTGCCAAGGTGGTTAGAAAATCCTTCTATGTGGCCGACCTAATCTCAGAAAGGTTCTCATCCAGAACAAAGGAGATTATTGTACCTCTCTACTCATCACTTATTAGACCCATTATAGAATACAATGCCCCATTTGGGATGTACCTTACAAGACACCTGCAACAGCTGGAAAGACCACAAAAACACCTCACCAAGAGGATTACTGGCCTCAAACAGATGACCTATGTAGCCCGACTAAAGAAACTCCAGCTGTACTCGGTTGCATACCGCTTACTCAGAGGTGATCTCTGCTTGACATACAAGGCCATGTCCAACCCAGAATTGATGGATATGCTCCACCTAAAAAAACAAATTCCTGAGAGCCGCATGCTCTAGGCATATAAACCATACCACAATGATAAATAGGATGTGCTGGAGGGATAGATTCCTGACCCAGAGACTCCCCATGCTTTGGAACAAGATTCCAATATACATCAGGCAGAGCCCCTCACTAGCACTCTTCAAGAGAAATATTGACGGATGGATGGGAAACAGAAAATTTACCCCAGGGATCACTGCAGTTGCTCTGCTGGACAGAGGCGCAGGGAACTAATCTAAGGGGGTGGCGAAAGACAACACACTCTGGCTAGGCTTATAAATGCCCTTGGGCAGATAGCCTAGTACTTACCTATGAACCTATGAACACTTAGCACTGTAGGAATTTAGGGAGAAGCACAAGTCCCTGTAGTGGCAGTTCAATGCTTCATATACATGTAAATATACCCAGTGTTGCCTGCTGTTTCTGTCCTGCCCCCTGTAACCTGTTCATTCTTAGAAGGAGGTCTCTGTACATATCATGTAATGCAAAGCAAAATACTTGGGTCTGTTCATTCCCAATATGTAGGGTTTAGTTCCATCAATCGTCATCCTGTGTGCCATGAAGCAATGTCTTGTATGTGGATGTGGACAGATCACCTGAACTCTCAAGAACCATGTCAAATAAGCCCCCTGAGATCTTCACAGGCTAACAAATGTATATGAATAAATAAATGTATATTTAAAGATAAATTACACTTAGCCAGAAATAGCAAGAGTGTACATTTTTTTCCATTTGTCTCTCTATTACTTTTGCTTTGTCTAGAAATATTAAGCAAAGCCTTTGAACTGTATGGTGCTATTTGATAAGGATCATATTTTTCAACTGCTTTGTACAACATTTCTGTAAAAAATAAAACCTAAGGAGGAAACAAAGGACCATATTCAGGGAATTTATTTATAGATTACTTTGATTCACTTAAGTTTTATTAGAACAAAATGCTTTGCGTCAGTGTACATTCTCTGAACAATAGGAAGCATGAAGCTGTAATGTCTGTTACTATGGAATGACCATAATATCAAACTTTTTTGTAATAGACAGGAAAAAATATGAGGCAAAATTATGCACATACTTCAGAATTGTGGATTGTTGAGAGGTTTGATAATGATGATGATTCCCGTCACTGCCATCCTACAAAAATGAGATGCATAAAGAGAGTACTTTGCCCCTCCCCCTCTTAAATGAAAGATGGAATTTCTTACTGGCTGTTGTCTGGAGGATCTGGGTTCATGTATTACCTCTTATTTAAGGTGGTGAGTGAGGGGAGAGGTGAAGAGCCCTACTGTGCACATCTTTCAGGTGCAAGAGGTGTGCCTTAACACCGCACATCACCATGTCTTGCAGTATAGTGCCACTGAAGTAAATGTGCACTGGGGGATTTGTCTTGTGCTGTATGCATGATTTGAGCATAATCATTTGGGCTCTGACTCAGCAGGAAATGCACCTTTGTGATCCTATTTAGGACTGAGTAATGCCTTAACCTGCATGAACATTTCAAATTATTATGCAATCTCTGATGACAAAACACTCAACAGTGCTATTTGAGAAGCAGAAATGTTTAAGTAACTATATAAACTGGTGAACATACTGACTGCTGCTGCTTATCATACAAGTTGAGACATACAGTGATGCAAACTTTGATCATTGCATACTGCTTAGTAAATCCAGAAAACCAAAACGGGACACAGCAAGTACACATAAACAGTAGCAACTTGGGCAATACAGCCATACAAATCAAAACATCTGTTTTATCAAACAAAATACTGAAATGTAACTCTTGAGAAGAAAACAGTACAAACAGTACCTTAAACATAATGACATTTAAACAACACTATTTGTTGTACTAGAAGGTGTCTACGGAAATTCCATTCTTTCTTTACTTTTTTGCCATCTATTACTTGTGGTATAGTGCCAATAATGCATGTTTGAAGTGTAATATTTGAGGGGATTTTTTCAGTCCTCTGTTATTTTATCACTTGAAAGTCATCTTCAAGATCTACTTCCAACAGGAGGGAATACATTTCAGTATAACTCGCATCTTCACATTGTACTATTGGAGTAATTGATCCTTCCATGTCCAGTAACAGCAGACATGACACAGAAACTTCTAGCATGTTTTAAGATAGAATCTAGAAAAGTTTCAGAGATCAAAGGCAGCAATATTTTCAGAGAAGGTAAAGAGCGGCACTAACACGTCTTCATACTTAACTGCAGTTGCACAACATCATTTATTCATTTTGCGCATATTAATATTACTTTTCATTTAAATCGATCGGCAGAATATTCAGACACAATTGCCTTTTCATGCCAGTGCTTGATTCTGTTTGCAAAAGTTGTCACTGATTTTGTTCCTTCAGAAACTTTTAGAAATTAAGAAAACAATGCTGGAAAAAAGTACCTTGTTACCATGTTTTTGAATTCCTTTACAAATGGTAGTCATGCAAAAAAAAAACAAAAAAAAAAACATTAGAGTTTGTGGTTAAATCATTTTGAACTATTACAATATTTCACAGAAAAACACTCATGGGTAACTCTAAGTAGTCTGATAAAATATATAAATACTTGGTGAAAAATGTGGCCACCATTAAATTAACAACTGCGCACATATCTTTGTATAATTGATTTGTACTTGTGAGAGACAAACAACATGAACAAAATCAGGACTCTACAACAAATCAGTTCATCCTTGTCTGTACATCTGTGTCAAAACAAGAAATTAAATCTTAACTCTATAAATATGCAATCATACGTTGATTCTAAGTGAAAATGTTTCCTATTTCCTTAGCTATACGATTGAGTATATGCTATATAAGCAGTGACTGCTGCTACTCTGAGAGCAGAGAATACGAGACCTAAAGCCAGAAAGCAAGATGAAGAGTGTTCCTGTGTGAACTGTGATGAAACTGGATTTGCTGCCAGTATTGCAGCATTTTTTCATTCTCAGGAGCTTTGTGTTATTTATAATAATATGGCACGGCACCTGTGCAAAGAAAAATTTTCAACTTCTAGCACCACTATTCTGAAGTATAACTCTGTTTCCTGTTTTCTTCTGAAATAAACATAAATCATTGCATTACTAAATAAATCATCACCTCTGTACAGGGTTCTTTAACAGTCCATTTGTTTCATTTCTTTTCAGTGATTTTTCTCAATGATAAATAAAACAAAACAAATCTGTCTAAAAACAGCAATATGAAAGAGCTACTGTAAAGCTGATAATTCCATTTTCAATATGGCATATACAGAAATACATGTTCATAGGTTCATAGGGACATATTAGGCAAATGACCACCAGGCCTTTATAAGCCTAGAAGTGCAACCCACCCTAATTGTGTCCCTATGCATCATGGGTGTTTATTAGGAAGGAGTATGTTAGGGAGTTTCAAAATGTTTTATGGGGAGATGATATGTAAGTTTAGGCATTATTGTCTGCCTCTGTCTATCAGGGACATGGGGCCAGACCTGGGGTGAATTTCCAATTTCCAATCTATTGATCATCATTCTACTTAAATAGGGTTAGGGATTGACGCTGCTTCACATTGTTGAGAAGCCTGTTCCAGAGCATGGGGATCCTCTGATACACATAGTCTCACCAACATGTCCTATTTATTTTGCAAGCAAATTTAAATCTTTGAATCTAAAGGTTCTGATGCTGTTCAATTTCTGGCTGTACATAAGATCCATCAGAGCCAGAGCAGAGAACGTCTTGTAAGCCAAGCATAGATCACCTCTCAATAATCTATAGCATAATGAGTATAGATATAGAGCTTTAAGGGGATCCATACAGGACAATGGATTTATGCCCTGGATTGTCCTGGAAGGAATCCTTCTGAATGATACAACCAGTGAATATGTTTGGTAAGGTACATGATGAAGGGGACATTATACTCAATAATGAGGCATGTGTGTCGAAGTAGGCAGGAGTGTGGCACTGAACTGAGAGAGATGATGACATTTAACATGATATCCCCACTCCAAGTAGAAAATGGGAAAAAGGGGGATGATGATGATGGTGAATGAGTCTGATTAAAAGTAAATAAATAAATAAAGTGGTACTATGGCTTCCTTGTTCCTGGATGCTATGCCTTTATTTATAAGTTGGGAGACAGAATGATTTTCTTTATACCTGGACCACATGATGGTCAAAGCCAGACTACTGTCCACACATATTCCCAGGTCCCTGACTACTGGGTCAACTCTTATAGGTGTCTTATCGATGGAGTAATTAGCTTGGGTAGCTGTTTTCCCAAAAGACACTGTAATGCATTTCTTGGCATTGAGTTTTATTCTGTGACTTTGGTACCAGGGTGAATTTGACAACTGAAATACAGTGTCATCACTCTCTTTGCTGATGTAAAAGTCATATTTGTCTTAAAGTATATAGCTCTCTTGTATCATGGGAAGCCATGTAGAGAGCACCTGATCGAACATTTCACATTACTACACTTAACTAAAATATGTATAAAGAAAAACAAGTAAACAGCTGAAGAAGACAGTGAGATTTTCTGACTATGACCTCAGCTTTATCACCACTTTGTCTTATTTTAATTAAGGAAACATGTATAGTTTTTAGAACTGTGATACTGACTTGCTAGAGAATAATCCTGCAGCCTTTTAGTAGCATAAGTATTTCTTACAACCTAACTATCAAAGTGTGAACATATGCTCCAAAGTAAATCATTATTATTTTATTGCAGCAATAATTAACTTGTTACCCTACTTGTAGAAAAAGTTTAACACCTTGTGCACCAGTCGCCCAAGACTCAGTTCCAAGAGTTTCTGATTAGCTCTATAAAATTATTGTCAATGAGACATGCCAGCAATAACACCCTTTTTGGGATAATTTCCCCCTTCTTCATGTTGGTGTGGCCATGACCATGGGTTTGGTATGTGTCAGTATACAGGGCATGGGGGGGCTTGCCCCAATGCAAAAAAAATACTTACATTTTTCAGTAGATATTTTTCAGAAAATAGTGTTCAGGGATTCTGACTGGGGGGTCAGTTTCTGTGACTCAGCTGCACCAACTCTTTTAACTAGAAAAAGCATATCAGCTCTGTACCAGTGGTAACATTTCTTGCAACCTAAAGATCAACTGTAAAAATCAGTTTTGAAAGTGGACCTTATTATTTTTAGTGCGGCATAGCCATTGTACTGACTTTTGTTCAGAGTAACTGTGGAAAAATTAAGTACTTATGTTGCTGTCACTGTACCACTGATACATAACTATGGCCCCCACCTGCTGTCCAAATTAATTGTGAGTTATCACATATTAATATTTTAGTTGTGAGTTATCACAGTCATATTTTAATTGTGAGTTATCACATATTTATATTTTAATTGTGAGTTATCACATATTTATATTTTAATTGTGAGTTATCACATAGTCAACTCGGCACCAAAAATGTCTACTGCCAATCATTAGTGGACCAGAGCTTCACTGTGGTGACCCCTAACAGGGAAAAGCCGAAAGAGAGAAAAAAGAGAGAGAGAGTTATCACATAGTTATATGTTAATTGTGAGTTATCACATAGTCATATTTTAATTGAGAGTTATCACATATTCATATTTTCGTTAGTGCTGTAGTGCAATCTAACTTGCTTTTCTAATACTTTTCAGAGTTATTGGGGCAGTATTATGGAGTTGTGTTGTCATCCCCTGGATAGTACAAAATAACAGATTTCTTTGCTGTCTGGATTAATTTTGCTGGTGATATGCATTCACAGTATCATCTCCTTACACTACAGCTAAGTTTCCCATTTTAGTCCAGAGTAATTGCAGGGCTGTTATACATTTTTTCCATCAGGTAAGTACAATTATAGACTGTTTTAAATGCACAGAAATGCAAAAGAGTTTATCATGCCATTGCGCACCTAATGCATTACTAACAAGCTTTCCAAACTTTGCACATAGATTTGTAAAATTTCAGAAATCATTTTCTGAGCCTTTGTCCTCCTGACTTTTGCTGTCCCTTCCCTTTATGGCTCTGACCTTATCACAACAGTTTTTCTTTAATATCTTGTCCTGTCTTGTCTTGTGAAACAGTATTATGCTTATACAATAATTCACCCTCTTCTTCTTCTGAAGAGGAAGACTCATTGCAGGTACCACCTAGCACCTCACTGTTCAGAAATATGTCTTATGGGTTCTATGCTGATGGCTTCACTGAATGTGTGAGAATCTACGAAGGAAGACAATAAGGCATGCATAGTGGCTCTGATTGTAAATATAATAGAACACCAAAAGATGTGGAGCTATTCCACAATATTATGGATATTGAATAGCATAATGCTGCCAACAGCTAGAACTCTAACAAACAGGAAATCTAGGAATTACTGTAACTGTTAAATAATCCAGCCCATTAGAATTTTATACTGTAATGTTTCTGGAAACACTACATACACCTAATCTGAGACATAAACCTTCACTGCAATATAAACAGGACCTCTTGGTAAGATAGATTCCTCTCCTAATATATATCTTAATTTTAGGATAAGCTCCCACTCAGCATCAAAGTAGCTCCTACACACTCTTTCAAGTTTGATTCAGATGAATGGATAGGCAATGTTGAATTCACTCTGAGACATGCTCAGTCCCTTACGGACAGGAGAATTAGGCAAACTGCAGTGCTTATGGTCTTACTGATTTGTGGGATTGCTTTCCTACCATCTACATATGAACATATGAATCTAGGGAAAAGGAACCTGGTGGTAGTAAATGTCTGAGATCTATAATGAAGTCACAAACTGATAGATTTATTTGAAAGTTATTACATAATGAACCACATTCATGATCATCCAATGTTCCTTCATAGAAAAGTTATGTTTGTATTTTTCTTTCTTTCTTTGTACATGGGTGTTAACTGACAAGGTAAAGAAACTTCATATTTCTGATTGCTGGTCAACAAATACACTGATATAAAAATCTCTTTCATAAATTGCTTATATTCCTGTATAGTCTGAAATTCCTGATGTTCCCAAACAATGCTTTCTCAACATAAGGAAATAAAAAGAAAACACTATTGTATTTTAGTTTTCCTGCCCATACAATCCACACTTACTTTTTGTCGATGACCCTATTCTCTTCTCTTTTCAAGTTCCCCGAATATCAAGGTATTTAGACTCTTGACATTTGGCATCATGACATGAAAAATGTGGTGTTAAGAATATTATCTGACAATATGTCCAGATGTTCATGACATACTTAGGCAAAAATGAGCTGGGGCTATGACATCACAATGGGACATAGGTAATTCCTAGGTTTGCAGTCCAGGGGGACAAATGAGGAGCCGAGCCCAATTTCCCAGTTAATCCTAAGCATTGTTTGGTAAAGTGACTTAGTCAAGGTCACTCAGTAGGAATCTGTGGGACACAAACCATGTACCAGAAGAACACAGCTAACAGCCTTAACCCTCTGTACCAGCTGCTAGACAAATATACTAGATATGCATTTTACAATAGCTTCTTATTGGGTGGTCATGGAAATAATAATTACAAGTGTATATCCGTTCACAACATGAGAAATATTTAAGTCATAATTTGCATAATAGTAGACAACATTTAGAAGGCAGCTGAAGGGGAAGAAGCTTGTGAAAGAAACCAGATGTGGGCCCTGAACCGACAGACAGACATTTCATTCCAATCACTGTACTGAATAATTGTTCTCATAATAAGGAGGCCACAGCAGGCAAAAATAGCATGTGACATAATCATAGCTTTGAGCTTTCTAATAGGGAGGTCCTATGGTTTTGTTACTGACCTCTTCTGCTCTCCCCCTAAAACTGTGTGATACCTACAGGAACTGTGATACAGTCATTAAGACAAGACTAGGACTACCATAACAGACTAAGTAAAGCACCACTTCCAACTGGACACTGAATAAAGCATCTTCTGTCTTGCATGCAGGGGACACTCTGTAACATGAGTGCACTCATATGGAATGTAAGAAATAAAAGGCAGACTACATACATAATTCAGTACTAAGCTAACTGCCCTTGCGAACTGTTTTAAGCCTAGTCAATTATCCCTTGTGATACTCAAACCCTGCACCTTGAGTTTGTAAGACAAACACCTTAGCCTATAAGCCACCCTCCCAACAATGAGTGCAGTTCACAAGGATGACATAGTAACATGTTGCAGTCCAAATTTCAAGCTAGCTGCTGTCACCCCACTTATAAAAACAATGAGAATAGTAGCTAGGAGGGCAAAATGTTGAAAAGCAAGGCGTGCACAAAGAAGATAAAGAAATGCTAATAACACTTGTTACCTGGTTATTCCTGCCATTTATCGCTGCAACACTGACCTGCTGATCTAACTTCTGAGTCTTTATTAAAACAACAGTTTGATAGTATCATGCTCTTCTAGTGAAACTGTATACATATCTACTGTCCACCCAATACCTTCCCCCACAGACTATGCAGATGCTTTAGTCTAGTATCTGCTTAATGTATGATCAAAACACTCTTCCTTTATGCAATCCTGTTAGAGCTTACCCAGACTAATTTATCATAGCCAAGCAGACACTAATGATTAACAGGTAATAACAGCAAGGAGCAGTTTGGATAACTGCTACTACTATCCAAATCAGAAAATAACATCCAGAAGGTCATCTGGGGAGCAACTAAAAAGATATATTGCTACAATGTTTGAATATAATGTATTTCCCCCATAAGCATATCATTCCCAGTGTATACAGAGGAACCCCCATGAACCTTAACTCATGCATGCAAATTAAGTAAGGCAGCATAGTGGAATCTGGCTATCAGATGTTAAGTACCTTGATTACTTTACAATTATAGATACCATTTAGCAAGCTGGATAGGAAATAAGGCCACCCAAGTCACCTTCTTTCTTAAGCTGTACCACTTTATATACTCTTGTTTTCATTGGTGATCTGGCATCACTCTGCAATTAGACATGATTTTGCATCCTGTATAAAAAAAAAACTTCACTTATAACTGACTTTCTTAAAATCTTTGAGTTCCAGTGTTACTGAGTGTCTCAACCAGCTATAGGAGTCCACTGTCTACATACTCTGGCAAAGGCACACATTTCCTAACATCTTCACATCTTCCACCTATTCATCATCATCCCTTGCTACTACCTTAAGTAATCAACATCACCCACTCAAAGGCAGTGTCACCAGATAAAAACAGTTTTTCCACAATACATTAGTCTTTATGCTTATGTATTATGAATAGGCATTCAAAGCACAATATCTGTCTACAATCCTGTATCAAACCCTTCTGCTATGTGATAACATACACAATAACTCGGGTCCTAAGCTACAGAAAGAAAACTATCTATAATGAAACACACCCGTCAAACACTTCCATCCTAAAAACAGTCCATGTCAATGCACATTGTTTATACATTGAGCATATTCAGACATTGCTGGAATGCGATCTATCAAACAATGAATTCAGTGTAGTAAAGCACCTTATGTTCAAAGAAAATGAAATTTTACGCAACACAAGATATTCTGTTTGTGATAGATATTAACTATTTTTAATGTAAAAAAACATTCTTACCCAAATCTCAAAGTGTCATGAAGATGAGATCTCAGCAAAAATTCAACATCACATCACATTAAGGCACACTTTCAATAAAGAGCCACCAAGAGTTAAACTATCTCAAACTAAGTTCACCAGACCCCTCTGCAAATAAAAGTGTTCTAACAATCAGTGGCTCTATAGTCAGTCACACTGACTTTCTCCTCATTAGGCTGGACAAAGACAGGGCGATGTTGAGCTGTCTTTCGGGGTCTAGGATCTCTAATAGTTCAAGTGCACTTAAGACCGTTTCACACAGCAAATATGAGTATGACATGGTGGCGGTCCATATGGGGGAGAATGACTTGGGATGCAAAACCATGGGAGATATACAAAGACATGTCAGAAATCTTCATATATGTCACAAATACAGGCAAGTCTCTGGTCCTGAGTGGAATGATTCATTCTCTAAAATGATGCTTAAGTACAAAGAAAAGATAACTGCCTATAACAATTGGATAAATAGTGGATAAAACTCTTTAGCCTATTAATCCTGCAGAGAGGATTTAGTATGTGTCAACATGAATGTCCTGCAGTCCTGCTTGCTTTGCACCTCTCATTCCAAGGCTTCTGTATACCATCTAAAGCCTTTGCTGCTCTCATAGTGCTTTTTTTAGATAGAGTTGTGGTAATCAACAACCCAGCATGACTAACATATCAAATCCAACACAGGATCACATTAAGGTGTCTCTGCTCAATGCCAGAAGTCACAAAAACAAACTGCCTGACCTTGAGGCTCTCCTACATTTGGAACAGAAATATATCTTTCTATTTTTATGTATAGCAATTATATATATATATATATATGCATACCTCTCAACTGTACAGATTTTTGCAGAATGTCCAGATTTTTGCCTGGGTGGCCACAGTGGTGCAATGGTTAGTGTTGTCACCTCACAGCAAGAGGTTCTCTGGTTCAATCCTCAGCTGGGGTGGCTTCTGTGTGGAGTCTGTGTGTCCTCCCTGTGGTCATGTGAGTTTCCTCAAGGTGCTCCAGTTTCCTCCTACATCCCAAATACATGCTGTAGGTGGACTGGACACTCTAAATTGGCCCTAGGCATGAGTGTGTGCCTTCTGTGGAAGGTTGGGTGCTGGGCTGGCAACTTGACACTGTAAAACTCCACTGCTAATCATGAGCAGACAGGTGATCTGCTGTGGCAACCCCTAACCAGGAAAAGCCAAAAGAAGAAGCCCAGATTTTTGCCTCATATTGTTGGTCTGTTTTTCATAAAATCTGTGTTTTTCTGGCAAATTAGTGGCAATTTTTTAAAGATTTATGTTTGAAAATAATAACAGACATTTGAGTTTCAGACTTTATACCCTTCAGAAAATTCATACAAATGCAAAACCTGTTATTCTATCAACATTCTAAGTTTTTAAAAGCATTATGTAAATATTGTCCCTATTTTTGGTCCTCTGTTCCACTTTTATTTATGGCTTTGTCCAGATTTCTTGCTCTCAGAGTATATATGTCAATGTTGACTTTGGTCAAAACTCCTAAATATTGACAGCTGTTTGGTTGCCAATTCAAATGATCAGCATATGTGTGAGATCTACAGTCTCCTGAGTTGGGGATCATGCCCCTTCCTTGGAGAATGTTGAATCTCAGAGTTAGTACATATAATTAGTAGGGGTGTTGTAGGTGCAGGGATTCTTAGCCTCCTACAAAAACAGTGATTTTGTCTATCTTTTCTAAACATTTCATTTGCGTGAGGTGAGGGTTTTCCTCATGTATGTGTAGTAGACTGCTAACATTTGGATTGTTGGCCTTTAATAGTCAATGTTATTTACATCGATGTTTGGGTGCTTCAATCATTAAATGTAGACCTACATGTGTGTGTGCGTGTGTGTGTGTGCGTGTGTGTGTGTGTGTGTGTGTGTGTGTGTGTTTACTGAAACATGGTTGAAATATTCAGAAAGCCCATTATTTATACCTGAATTTGGCAACAACCATGACTTTGGCCTGATGGCAACTGTGGCGGTGTCTTCATTTTTGTTACGGACCATATAACTCTAGGCAGATTTCCAGAGACCCACAAATGGAACTCAAAATCATACTAAACAGAAACAAATATCAAACCAGCTATCAGATTATAGCCTGATGCAACACATCCTCTATTTCCCTTGAAAATGATTTTAAGGTTCCTAGATGTACTCGATGAAATCCTGATAAAGAAGAACTCATTATTTTGTGAAATTTTAACTATCCTTCAATATATATCTGCAATGTAGGACATGACAAAAAGTTCTTAAATTTAATAAACAAAAAATCCTGGACCAGAGTGTTAACAAACCCACTAGAGGACATAATATTCTTTTTCTAACTTTTATTTTTGTGGTCCACTTGGACCTCATTTGTACTGTAAGGCCTCCAGTACCCCATGCCCTTGTCAGGTCTACCAGCCATCTTCTTAACTCCTGGACTTGCTCTGGTATTGATAGGGCTGGTCATGGATCCTAAAAGTGTCCTGGAGTCTGCACTTCCATACCTTTTTAGATCATGCCTCTCCTTCGGGAAAGTATCAACAAGCACTTTACCACACAGGATGGGCACACCTATGACTTCCCTGCCACTCCATCAGTAGCCCAAGCTGCTAATCAAACATGGGTTGGCTGGGTTGTTCTCAGGGCTTTATCCCTGCACATCACTGGAGTGGCTTGAGAGTACTTAATATTCTTGACATGGTCCCTATGAGTATAGATTCTTCATGTAATATTCTCCTGGTATTTTCATCTCCAGTGTTAAACTCATCCATTTCAACTCCAAAATCTCCAATCTTCAGAATCTGTGAAAAGAACACTGAAGCCAATATCTCTGAATTCAAGAATTTCAGATGTACAAATTTCAAACAATTCTATGACCAGGTTTCAAGATTCATTTATAGCAGTGTCACCCTAGATATTGTCATAGCAGATAGCTTCACAAAAGAGTTATATGCCACCTTAGATAAATATATAGAAATGGCAGTCCCAACTAGATCTAAATGTGAAAACAAGACGCACTGGTGGTCCACAAACATAAATAAATTCTGCAATAAAATGAATGTCAGAAGACAGTCATATCAAGAATAACAGCAGAAAATTGACTAAAAACTTTAAAAATCTCTTTTAGGTCTATTAAAGCTGCCTGTAAACTAATGCTAGCATCTGAAGCTAAGGATAATAACAAATCCTTCTTATAAAAGCTTCTTTTAGAAAACTAAGAAATACCACCTAACACTGCTCTGAACATATTCATAATGGAACCACCTATTCTGATGATGCAGACATCACCAATATACTAGCAAACAAAATTAGTGCAAATTTTGCCTCAGAGATGATTATCCAAAGCCTTTCCTGAATCTCTGAATCCACCTCGTCATCAGTAAAGAACAAGTACTGACCATGCTCTTTAATACCAGAAATACTTCCTCCATGAGACCTGATAATTAACTTGGCTGTTTAATAAGCAATACTAATTAACCACTCTTTAAACTGTATAACCAGAGTTTAGCCACTGTCTTTGTCCCTGTGATTTGGCACATAGCAGCAATGATGAAACTCCACAATGATGTCCCCACCACTGACCCAGGAATTATAGGCCCATCAGCCTGATGAGTCTTAGTTGCAAAACCATGGAGCATACAATAACTTACCTTATAAGCTGTGATATTTACAATCTCATGAGACTACAGTTGTAGGGGGTTGGCTTTCTAAAGGGTAACTCCTGTCTAAAGAATCTGATTAACTTCTTCAAAAGGATAACACAGACGCTGATGATTATACTGTCCATATGATGCACCTTGATCTAGTCAAGGTGTTTGATACCATCCCCCATGCTAGCATAATTAGTATGCTTGCTAGACAAAAAAATTGATCTCTGTGTGTTGTAAGATGGATTCAAATTGTCTAAAAGACAGATTCCACATGTGTGGGTAGAGGGTGCCTCATCAGTTAGTATGACATTAACCAGCAGTGTCCTGCAGGGCTCAGTACTAGGACCTATTTTGTTTGGCATTTACTTCTCTAATTTCCAGACCATGATTCAAAACTTCTGGCTAACCAAGACGGTAAATGAGAGCAAACTGGGAGTTATTGTCAAATTCCATTTATTGCCATCCCCTTTGGCAATAACTTACACTCATAAATACTTGATGTGCTAAAACTGGGCTGAAATTAAATTCTAAAAGTACAGTACTGGCACGTTTTGTTGATGATCCCTCCAACCCTCATACATCATAGAGAATATCCTATCCAAATGAGAATGTTATTAAAGAGCTTAAAACCTGGGTAGATAATCCCCCCTCCCTTGGTCATGTAATGACAGAAGTCAGGAAGTTCTTCTACTTTGCACAGTTAATTGGCAAAGGAATATCACCCAGATCTAAACCTGTCATTACCCCCTTATATTGGTTTATTGATTATGCCAGATATTGAATACAATTATTTGACTAGGCTGTACCTCACAAGACATATCAAGCGACTAAAGAGATCATTGGCAAAGGCCCTAAGCTACCAGAAATGGCTTGAAACCCTGTTCCTTTATTCAGTATCTTATAGCCTTCTAAGGGGAGAACAATGCCTTACCTTCCATGTCATTAGTAAACCAGTGGTCCTGGATCTCGTGTATCTCCACAAATAAAATAGTCCCACAAATACCAGAACCAGGGACATAATCTGCATCAGTAAATTAATAAAACATGGTGGAGAGATGGGTCCACTATGCAGCACCTTCCTCACCTCTGCAGATTTGGCAGTGTGACAAGTTGTCTTCCTTCAGATGAGAACTGGATGATTAGATGGGTATACATTCACATTTCCCTCCCTGGATTTAGTGGCCTAGACCTCCTCTAAAAAGGAGGTATAATCTAAGGGGTGGTACTGGCAAGGCATGAATGGTCACATGACTCAGTTGTTTTGATTTCCTATGATCCTATAAGTGATTAAGAGCAGGTGGCAGTGGGTGCAGGAAGAACAATAGAGCTGAAGGTAGGATGCAGGACACTGGTAGAAGAGGGAGTAGATTAGGTGGACAAAGAGAATGATAAGAACATGTTGTAAGAGAGAATATCCATGAAGATGGGGAGTGGGTTGTAGAAAAGAGGATATGTTTAAAGAAATGTGGATGGGGCTGATGGAGACGCGAGCAATGACAGCAAAAGGAAAAGACACAAAGAAAAGAGAATCAGAAAAGAATTATATAATTTGAAAGAGCATATATGGGGGGTATCTTGGAGGCAAATATGCAAGCTTTAAAATAGCAGATAAGGAGCATGGATGTGAATAAAGTACTAACAGAATTTGTAAGTAAGGGGAACAGATGAGTGTATATTAATGTTGCGATAAGAGATCAACAATAAAAGAAAAAAGGCTTGTGTGGCAGGGATTAAAACAGATTACAGGCAAAGGTGTGGTAAGGAAACTGTATACTAAAGGTAATTAGAGGGTTTTATGAGAAATTGCATAGGGGGGTGGAGAGTGAGCATAACAGTTTTGGTTTATAAAAGGCCCAAGGCCAGTAAATTAATAAATAGGTAGTGGAGGTGTTGAATGTTTTTGGTATTTCAAAGAAGGAAAGCTGGTGGATTGGATCGATTTCACAAGATGGTGAGAGTATGAATTAAGGCCAATATAATTAGAGTATTTAATATTATGGAAAATATTATGGAAAGTAAAGGGGTAGCTGATTTGTAGTTTTGAGCTATGCTTATGGTCTTGTATAACAGCAAAGGAAATAAGGAAGATTCACCAAATTATAAAATAATATCAGCTACAGAATATAGGTACTCAGAATATTTTGTGGACATCGACAAGTAGTAAGGGAAGGTAGACTTTGTAAATGATTGCTCATTGGTGGGCTACTGGTGGATATTATTGGATTTCAAAGGATGGGCAGAGAAAATGGGTGTGGTCCTGATGGATATTGAAAAGGCATTAAAAGCATCAGCTGACAGAATAAGTTCAGAATATTAAGGTAGTTTGTAGTGGAAATGAAAAATAAATAGTGGTATGTATGCTTGCATTAGATAAGTAACCATGTGTAAGACTTAATAAATACGGGACAATCTGAAAAGTTAGGATAGATAGAGGTATTAGACAGAGATGCCAATTGTCACTAAGGCAGTATATAATATTGATCAAAGGGCTGTCACAGTGATTAAGTGAGAAGTAAGTTGGGAAGAAAGGTGGTATTGTAAAAAAACAGGGTTAGTCTGTTTCCAGATGACCGTATGCTATGACTGGAAGATGTGAGGAAGATACTGGAATTTTTGCATACATTTCAAAAACTTGGGGTGAAAGCAGGTCTGTGCCATTATCCTAAGAAATCTGTAGTAGTTATGATGGCAATGTGGACTAAGGGAAAGATAAGACTGACAGGCAAGGAGTGGGGAAAACATCTTGAGAGAGTATATTCTTAATGTGGAAGGGATTAACAAGCTTAAAAGATGGACCAATACAGTTGGTAATTTGTGTGGTATGGCTGAAGTAGTATGAGGTGTGGTATTACCAAGTGCACTATTTGGCTATATATGTTGGTGATAGTGCACAGAATAGGTAGGTGCAAGAAATATAGAAGGTATCAGATAAACATGGCTGAGGAATGAGGAGTACGAGTGAGAAGGAGAGGAAGAGGACAGAAAGATTGAGGGGATGTGTATGTCATGTTCAGCTATAACGGTAATCAAATCTCTGTAATAACCTATGGGACACAACAAAGGAATATGAGATACATGAAGTCAAAAGAGGTGACCTGAGTAACACAGGAAAAGTGTCTGGATAAAATGGAGGTAAACACAAATAAATAGCATTAAGTATGTGGGAAAGGTGGTAGCTGGCATACAAATTGTAGTTGTAATACTGTGGAGTTTCTGGAGAAGTGTCAACATGGGAAAGTTGGGGACTATTTTACAAAGATGGCAGAATAAGGTGTTGATTAGTAAATAAGATATTGTAAGCACTGAAGAGGAGGAGGGCTTCCTGGAATCTGAGGTTATAAAGAGGCAATATAATTTAGGAAAGGGGAATGGTTAGCTCAGTGGCAGATAGTACAGAGGGTAAGTGTTTATGAATCAAGGTCGAGAAATAGCAAGGAAATTGGGAGTTAGGAATGAAAGTAAAAATCAGGGAAGTGACTGGAAAAAGGTATATAAAACGTGGATAGGGATGAGTAATAGATTACTGGAGTAGGAAGGAGCACTATGGGATATGGATATGTTAAAAGATTGATGAAGTAAGCAAAGTAAAATCTGGCTAATGAGGAGGAATTGGGAGGAAGTATGGAAGTTGGCAAAGAGACTGAGTCATCTGGGAGTGATATATGATGTGCACTGGAGAGTACATGGATACAAAACACCTCTGAGACTGAAGATGGAGGGCTACTGGCCACATGCAATGTGGAGATGTACAAGCTGCATCTCTTTTTTTGCCTCATGGTGGCCACATTATGGATGCAGGTAATTGAGCTGTGAAAGCAGGTATGCATATAGGTAGCAATAAACTTGCATGTTCTGTCTTTTGGGGTGGAGGTAATGGAAGTGTGTTGCAGTATACACTACAGAGTGGAATTACAGATAGTATCTTGGTAAGTAAAATCAAGTTTCTTAGGGGTGGGAAGATGAAATAAACTTTCAGATTTCAACAAGATGTGAGGTAGGTTAAGATGATAGGTAGGGTTAGAAAGATATGGAGAGGAAGTAATGGGAGCAGGAGGTTGGCAAGGTTGAAAGAGATATGGATGCTAGGGGGACAGAAAGGGGGAGGGAGTTTTAGTGCTGGTGCTGGTTTAGAAAAGGGGAATTCATGAACTATGGCTTTCATTGGCCATGGTAGCTACTGTGAAATCCTGGAGTCTGATATTTGGTTGTGTAAGTTGAGTATTCCACAAGCAGTAATTTTCAGTGCTTAAGTGCTATGCTCACTCTGGCAGTACTTTAGTTGGAGTCTTGAAAACAAAATAACAAACAATGGAAAAATATAAGCACATTATCCAACAGACAGTATCATATCTGTAGTCTTTAATGAACTGATTTGCAAAACTCTACCACACAAGGTAATTTATTTTTGTTTTTGAAAGAGGCAGATGTAAGACGAATGCCCATTTTCTTTAACTTATTGGTGCCAGTAGTATATTGGTCATGTGATGTAAAATTCTGAGTACAAGGCAGCTTCAAAACTCATATGTGATGAATAGGATTCAGAAAATTGTGTGAAGGGATAAATCAGTCCTGAAAATAGGGATATACCTACACTGCAACTTGTGAAGGGGTAAATCAGGCCTGAAAATAGGAATTTGCCTCCAAAACTGGAGCATTTGAGAGGCCTGTCTGAATACCATGCCCAAAACATTTTGGAGAAATGCCTTTAAATTTATCCCTTAATTGACAAAGCAAGCAACAGCTGTTCCTTCCAGAAAATAATCTGTTTTAGCTTGAGTATTACATTTTCGTTAAAATGCATATGTAATACTCTAGAAGACTATAAACACCGTTCCAAAGACAAAATGTCTCAGTAATATAAAAAGCAACACTGGTGGAACTCGACTCGAACCGACAATCAATCACTATTTTATTATTAATAAACTACTCAATAGTAGTACATAAAATCACGGTTAAGTGCTTTCATCTGTCGGAGCAAGCTTCATCAGAACAATAGAACACAAGTTTAGAACTCCATAATATAAACTTTTTGGCGCCAAAAAATACAAACCAATGCCACTTGAAATTTAAAAAGACAGTGCTTACCATAATGCTTTGCACTTCCCATACAACTACATTTCTCTGCGTAAATAAAACCAACACAATCCGCATGTAGAAAAACATGTGGAATATCTTAAATCAATGCAATAGTTAAAGTGCAATAAATACTGAATATAAATAATAATACATAAAAAGACTACAATCTCTAATACTACAGTAATGAAATAAAATGAAATAAAACATCTACTAGGTAATTCCTGAAAACCATGTGAATCCTAAGCCTGCATACCAAGGAAATCATGTATTTAGTACATCTAATCTATATGATTAATATAATTGATATGCAGAATGATGTGCAAAAAAATGTTGAAAAACTACTGATAGAACCATCATATAAATAAAATGTAGCAAAAAAATCTAGCAAAAAATGTGAATATCTAGATGTTACAGAAATACATAATACATAATGAATTATATGTGAAGACATTTTGTACTGATGCCGTTATGCTAATGTCAAAAATGGCTTGATGGTAATATAATCATTAATACTGGGTTTTCTAGTGGCGTCGGTCAACATCTGCCATTTGCTGTCTCTCATCCCTAATAGAGCTTTCCAATTACCCCCACGTGGAGAAATATCCACTTGGTCAATAATGGCAAACTTAAATTGATGTATATCACCACTTTCTTTAATATGCCGATATAAAGCATTGTTATTGTCTTTGACCTTGATACAATAAAAATTATCATATATGCATCGCTTAAACTGTCTCTCGGTTTTTCCTATATAAAAAGCGGCGCAAGCCATGCATTTAGCCAAATAGACAATGTTCTTACTATTGAAATTCCTGGCTCTAAATCTAATGTAAGTCCTATTCACATCATCTAGCTTACACCCTTCTACTTCACTAATAGCATGACATTGTTTGCATGATCCACACTTCCTAGTATAATTAGATTTTTTTGTCCTTATATTGGTCTTAGTCATAACCTCCAACTGTCTCTTAATGTTCATACCTGTTTTATTATGTTTTATTTACGAAACTAGGATGCTTACCTAGAATGGTTTTCACCTCCTCATCCACCATTAACAAATTCCAGTGACCTCTAATGATGTTTTTGATATAATGTGAATAAGGTGAATATACCAGAACACATACCCTGTTGTTTCTTACCCCATCAAGCCCCGATAAACTATTATTCACTTGAGTAAATTCTCTCTACTAACATAGTCTACCACATCTGTCAGTAATGTATTGGGATATCCTCTGCTAAGAAACATGGACTTAATATATTCAAGTTCTTTCTTCATAATGTCTATCATGGAGGACATACAGGCTGCCCTTATACATTGCCCTTTAAATACATTTTTTAAAACATGTCTAGGGTGGTCACTGGCAAATTCCAAATAATCATTGGAAAAGGTGTCCTTCCTATGTATTTGTGATGCAAATCCAAGTTCCGAGTGACTAATATAGGTGTCCAAGTAAGCTATACCATACCCATTGACCTTATATGTGAATCTCAAAAAAGCACTGGAATTGTTGATATAATCAATGAATTGCTCAATCATGTCAGTGGGCCCATTCCATAACAAAAACATATCATCCAAATATCTCGTATAGTATGAGACATATTGGAAATATTGACAACCAAATAGATGTTCGTTCTCTCATTCCAGCATAACCAGGTTAGCGAAAATGGGAGCACAAGATGCTCCCATTGCTACTCCCCTGGTTTGTCTGAAGTATTCACCTTCGAAGTAAATGTAATTATAATCCAAATCCAATCCCATCATGTCAGTAATTAGACAAATTCGGTCCCAGTTCATATCAGAATATTTCCTCAGACTATTACTAAAGTCCTGTAAACCTGCATCTTTGGGAATGCTGGAAAATAAATCGATCACATCGATGGTGATGAACATTAAATCCCTACTTCATATATTAGGGGTTAAATGGGCCAAGAACATCCAAGAATCTTTAATCAAATGTGGAATATTTTTATACACAGGTTTGACCCATCTGTCAATGGCGACTCCTATAGGATATGTTTTGGAATACGTTTCCAGGCTTATTGATTTGGTGGGGTGTACGCTTACGGCCCCGGGGCTTTCTGCTAGAGACAAGCAGGACGGCTCTTCTCCTCCAGATGTAAAAACTGCTGCTACCTGTGTGGACACCAGTACACAAATGGATATCCCTAACGGACAAGGGAATAATTTTATCAATGAAGACATTTCTCTGCATGAACCTTCATCTACACGTAATAGGATTAAAAATGCTAGCATTATTTCGGACAACGAGTTTACATTTGATTTCTCCTTATTTCATGTGCAGGAGGAAGCGGAATGCTTGGGAGCGCATCCCAAGCGCCAGATTCCCATTAAGACTTATTCTTCAAGTGTTAGGACGAACTTGGATTGTCACAAAGGTACTGTTGTTGTTAATACTTCCCCCAGTCCTAACCATAAAAATAAGAACAAATTCAATTGTCAGGACAATAATAAACATACACCCGATAATGACTTTTTAGATCACATTTTGGGTGATGAATTTGATTTTACTGACAGTGGGGGAAATGCAATGTCTAACAAGAATGGAAGACATCATAGTAATTCCAATGGGACTTTAAAGAACACGATCTATACCCTAGGAAAAAACTTATTGACAATAAAGAGCATTAAAATTGACAATGCCTATCTTACCAAATGTATTTCTATGCGGATTGTACCTATGGGGCTCAGGTTTTTTTAAAATACCCATGGGTTTTGAGTTAAACAATACTATCATGTCTGAGTTTAACAAATTGTTTGACACTTTTGGTTTCAGCTATATGAACACACTTATTAAGAAAAATGATGAAAAATTATCTAATTTAGTGCGTGAAGTGGAAAGGTTAAATCATGAAATAGTAACAGATTTGTTATTTCCACAATGGCAAGATTTGTACGATAAACAGTTTAAAGTGGCTGAACAAAAAGCTAAGGGGATATACGGCAGAAAAAGCAGGAAAATACAACGTGATGTTGAACAATATAAAATGATAGGGCTTATATATGGCCTAGTGAAAATAGGATACCAAAGGGAGATATGACTAGCAGGAATCGTGTTAGATACCAGGATAAGGAATCCAATTTTCAAGGGGGCAGATACTATCCAGCCCCGAAAAAACAGTACACAAAGTGGAACAGATGGGAAATCCAGCAGGAATGGAGATATATACAGTCAGGACACCATTGTTATGTGATTTAAGTGATACTAATAGAATTATACCTGATTTAAGGGATACCTATAGTACCATTTCTGATATTCCCATTCCTATTCCTTTATTGGACACTACGTCACTAAATGATAAAAATAGTGTTGATAATATAGTAAATACTTACAATGGTTTTAAGGTGTTTAACTACACCAACACCGATGTCACACGAGAATTTTTTAAGTTATTTTCCAAGGGAATGAAGTTCATACCCAACGGTAAAATTTAATCTAGTTGATACTATTACTGAAATAAAGTTATATTGTAGGAGGTTGAATTTGGCACTATTTTTTAAATCTAATGAAGGACAATCAGAACACATAGAGTCAGTACTTCTTGAAGCATTTACACATTAACAGCTACCAGCACTAAACTTTCCATAAGGAAAAGAAAAACAGCTTTAGTACTTACTAGATTGAGCACCCATCCAGGCATGTCCAAAGGTCAGTTCCCTGTGCTTTCTCCTATTAAGCTGGTGAATCTAGGCATCCTGAGGCAATGTAGTAACTGCCTCATGTACACAGACAATACTTTCCTCTTACCTCCTAACACTCAGTCTTGTGAGAGATGCACCTATACATCCAAATTGGAAGCAAAGCACTCTCCAACTGGACTGGAATAACCAGTCAAGAGGAGTTGGTCAACATCTGCACCACACCACATGGAACACATAGCCCTCCAGAACATATACAACCACAACTCTCACATAATAACACAAAACAATCACCCGCCTTCGTGGAGGCTCTCATTAAATATCTACCCAAACAACAACTCTCACATAATAACACAAAACAATCACCCGCCTTCGTGGAGGCTCTCATTAAATATCTACCCAAACAACAGAGACCTCCAAAGCAGAAACACATGCAATGTACACTATCCCAGCACAAGCCATGAAACACAAAGCTCACATAAACAGTGGGCCACTCAACCTAAGCCCCAAAGGCAAAACAGATTACCCAATGCACTAGTCGTAGGTGACTCCATAGTAAGGCACACTAATGTCCCACTCACTAGGTTGAATAAGGAGAAGGTAACGGTCAGCTGCATGGCGGGAACCAAGATCCACCACATAACGTACGCACTCAGGTCACTCCACAATAAGTACAAATATGACTCTGTCATTGTCCATGTTGGTGTGAATGACCTGAAATGTACCTCTCTGGACTACATGAAAAGAGACATGGAGGAGCTCTCTGATCATGTTTCCCAGGCAGGTATGACCCTAGCCCTGAGCAGAATTTTACCGTCACCCAGAATGATACCACAGTACAAGCAGAAAATGATTGACTTCAACAATTGGCTAAGTTTCTGGTGTCATTCTAAGGGGATCCAGTATCTGTCTGCCTGTGATGACATGATCAACAGGCCTCAATGCTTTGCTAGAGATGGCCTGCATCTGTCACCCCTGTGATTCCAGATACTGGCCAAGGCTCTTGCCACCCCTATAGTGCCTTTTTTAGACAATGCTCTGATGAGAAAATTACCACTGTAACAGCTACAAGCAAATGTAATCTGAGGGTTAGACTACTCAACACTAGAAGTCTAAATCTCAAGAAGCACTCACTTGAAGCACTCCTTAAAATGGAGAACATCAACATTTGGGCAGATACAGAGACCTGGTTCAGGGCTCTGGAGAGCACCCCTGCACTACCAGGCTATAATTCATACCACACCTTTCGACCACAGAACTTGGACCAAAACCCTAAAGGTGGAGGTGTCTCCACATTCATAAAGGATATGCACACCTCCAGACTAGTTGCCAAACATAACACATCAGAGATACTTCAGGTACAACTAACACTGGTAAGACTGCAATCCAGGTTGCAGCCTGCTATAGATCCCCCACCATGTACCAAGACTCCCACTCCACATTCTTAAGCACCCTGGAAAATATTAAGGTTCAGCCTAACACCCTCATACTGGGTGACTTTAACTACCTCTACATTAACTGGTAGAACTACTCAAGTACCACCACACTTGCCCAATGTTTTGTGGAATTCATTAAATCCAATGTCTTGGACGAACTCATCCATATCCCCACTAGGGGCAGTAACATCTTTTACCTGGTAATTACTAATATGGCTGACCATTGCTCTACACCATCAGTTAACTCCTCCCTGGTCAGATCTGACCACAAGCTAGTCAAAAAAAGAGAATTGTATTACAGCCTGGTTCCAATATTTGTGGCACTTATTCATGTGAACATTGTAGACAGTGTAGATATGTCATTCATTCCTCATCTGTGGAGTTTAAACATGTCAACAAAACTACTTGGGCCAGCGATTGTTTTACCTGCAACACTGTAAATGTAGTGTATTCTTCATTTTGTAATTGCTGTGACAATTTTTACATGAGGAAGATGATCAGAACTTTAAATAAAAGGATTTATGAACATGCCTTAGCCATTAAAATGAGGGGTTTATCGAATGCCCTTGCTAAACATGTTGTTGGGTGTAACAATTTCAAGAAATTTTCATTTTTTGTATTGGAAAATACTGATTCTGACATGTTTTGGGATGATTTCAAAACATTACTTGAATGTCGAGAAAGTTTATAGCAGATTTTGTTAATGGCTGATCAGGCACCTGGTCTTCAATGAGAATACTAATATTAAATGTTTTTGCAGCTACAGAAATTATAGTTAACTTTAACTTTAGGGATTATGTTTTTTACACATAGTCTATGTGATATTTCTTTATGTCTTTAATATACAGTGTTGATTCAGCACAGATGTTATTTAATTTATAACTTTTAATATGTAATTGTTTTTTATCCTTATTGGATGTCACTGTCACATGACAACTTTTATTCCTGTTTAAGTGAGTGGTAGTGTGGTGTAATTATTTCTGAAGAAGTTCTGTTTTATTTATTTATTAAAAGGAACAAAAGTGCTGAGTTTATTGTCTGGTTTCTTCCATCTGTTGGTCTCACCAGCTGCTTGTTTTATTATTTAGTTTCAAGTGTGGTTCTGTGTTTATTTGTAGCATATCATAGTATGACTAGAAATTCTTGTTTATTAGACCCTCTGCTACTACTACTATTGGAACTGTCTAGGTATCTTTCATCCACAGTGCTCTTGTTTCTACCTGTAAATCCTGATATTTTAAAACTTTGTGTCTCTATGTACATACACTGTAAACACTGGGCATAACAGTTTCAACGATCAATGCTCCTTTTGTCTTGCTTTCATTTACTAGTATATCTGTCATTCTCACATCTATTTTTTTGAACTGCTGATAATGGGCAATCCCATGAGATATACACGTCATCATTCTCTGTAATGCTTTGTGGTTCATGTTTCCAATACTTTTTGGATACTTCTATATTGTAGTGGTTTTACAATCCCAATGCAGCAGTCTTGTCATCATAATAGCAACTTTCAGTATACAGGCTCTCTGCCATGAGTGCACTACACCCAGCAATGAAATGTGAGACTGCTTACAGCTTTTTGTACAGAACCTACAGTTGTCTGTTTCTTCTGTATGTTCAATGGACTTTAGAAACCAGCATCTATAAGGTCTGCTGTCTTGGGCAGCCATCATTAATCTTTTCATCTCTTGGTTTCAATTCTCTTCTCCTTAACCATTCCTACATCAAATCTTGGTCAACATGAGGTTGTTCCAGGAGATCTCTGTACTTGCCACAATATTTAGGAATTTTCCACATTTCTTTCTGGTTGATCTAATCCTTTTGCATATATTCTTTTTTTTTTTTTGTTTTTAGTACATTCATCTGCTGTCTGATTTTTATCTTCTTCGATTTGATATCCATTCCTGCTTGACACCAAAATGCTTCTGTTAAACTAAGCAAAGATGTCATCTAAGACTACTTCAAGTCATATTTTAAAATGTTCACTATGTTTGCATATGATGAGGTTAGGAGCTTGTATGCAGTCCTACAATTGCAGATCTATACATGTAATTAATTTTGATGTGGCCCTTGTCACTTACAGAACAAAGAATATATATAACTTTGAGATACATGTTTTTTTTTATATTTCATTTGATAAACATGAAGCATTTTTCTTGTTTTCCTGTCCAACTGATCCAATAAATTTGGAGGCCAATGAGAGTCCCCAAACCTTTAAGTTAGAATAGGAAATTGATTTATAGTTTGGACTTTATTGTAAAATGTCAAGGTATTGTTAATATTAGTTTTAGTCTCCTGAAGTTTTCCTTACTGAGCTTTATTCACATTTGTTCATGTTTTATTGCTGAGTCTGCATCTATTCCCAAATATTTATACACTCCCTCCTACTTAAGTTCCTTTATATCCCATTCCTGTCCCAAGTTTTTTGGGGGCTGCAGTGTACCTGTTTTAAATGTTGCTTTTGCACATTTATCAAGACCAAATATAATTTTTATATATCATCCAAGAAATTTTTAATTATTTCTAGTTATGCTTTTAACTCCTCTTATTATGAACTATACAGTTTTAAGGTATCTACAAAATGCAGGTGAGAAATCTTTAAACAAGGTTGCTTTCTGGGATCCAGATAGTAACCATAGCCTAATCCATTAAGTAAACAGCTTAATGGGTTAAGGGCAAGACAAAAGAGCAGCGGTGACAAAGAGTCAGTCTGGAATATCCCCCTCTGAAGTTTTATCCCTGGGATAATAATTTGCCCTTTGTAATGGCTCAACAGCAAAGTGGTTTGTCACTGTTTCATGGCCACTGTAATATAAACTGATCAATGTAGGGTGTATCTTATACGTATGTAAGTATTCCTTTATCCATGAATGTGGTCTGCTGTAAATGTTTTTTTTTTTATATAATTTATCCATTCCCTACTTAAATTCTTTCCCTTTTTTTACAGTTCTTTATTATGGCTTTAATTAGCAACAAATGATCCTTTGCTCTATATGACTTTCTTTTCTACCCTTTTGTTCTATTGCTCTTTTTTTTTTTCTAAATGTCTATAAACTCTGCCTACATCAGTTCCAGTATATATTGTGTATTATTATGTATTATGTATTGTGTATATTATTGGAAGGTAAGTTATTAGCCAATAGTTCTTAAGATGGCTTGTATGTTCTCTCTTAACAACAAGTATTGTTTTTCCTGTTGTTAACTAACTTGGTGTCTGTTCAGGATGTGCATATAAGTAATTCTTACTGACTGCTAAATTTTTGTGTAAAGAATATAATACCTTTAGGCAGAGGTTAAGTACTATGACTGGGCCTGGGGTTTTCCAAATAGGAGCTTTTCTTAATTTTGTTTCAATTTCTCTGACCATTACTATATTCTATTTCATATCCTCTACATTAGAGCTCCTTATTGTTTCTTTTATTTCTACTATCCATTCAGCATTATTCTTATGTTTGACAGAGTCTTCATAAATATTTATTCAAAATCTCTTTTTTTGGTGGTTTTTCTATTCCTTTTAATTTGTTTCCCAATTCTCAATAAAATATTTTTTGGGTCATCACTTAATTGCTTATTCTGTCCTTTTCCTTTATATTTATCTGCATATCTTCTATGTTTCTCTGCTTGTGCTGATAGTTTAATATTGGCAGTAGTGTATGACAGATCCTGGCCAGTTTTGATATTGTGCATTGCTTTTACCACATCTATCTTCCAATTATTTTTGATGATCGGTTCCTTTTTCTACATATGTCTAATAGTGATACTTCTGGTCTTCATTGCTTTATAGTGCTCTCTATTCAGTACTTCCATGGTGGCATTTTATTTGTTCCCTTCCTTTCCTTTCTTGCTCTACATGTTTGTGGTAATACCTTATACATTATTAATTGCAACGCACAGTAATATAATTTATTTATTTCTGTTATATTGTGAAGTTCTCTTAATAGTCTTCATTAGTGTCCATCTGTTTTACCACTCTAATAACATTTTCTGTCTTATTTACTTTCTATAACCTGCTTTTTTGTCTACCTTAATATGTTTATGCATCTCTATAAAATGAAGAAGGTCTTCCCTTAAATCATTTTCTTCTGGACTGAGAGCATCTTCTTTATTATTTCCTGAGAGTATTCCACAGAAAGTTCCAGAACATCTTTCTGTGATATATCCTACTCACAAGCATCCTGCGTCATCTGCTGATCCTTCATATGGGAACTCCTTTGCCCTTCACTCTGCAACATTACCTATGACAGAGTTGGCTCCTTACCTTGCTTTGCAACTTCAACTGGATTTTCTTATTGGTCTCCAGAGCATCACCATGTTGCAAATCTTCTTTAAATGCCTCTTGCTCCATCTGCTTCTCTTTAATCTGAGGACTTATTACTCCTTTGTGATGTGATGTTGTCTGTGTTGGATTCTCCATACTAGTCCTTCACTTCACAGATAATCCATAACTTCAGTTTCTATTTGCTTAACGTCTACCTTACTAATACACTTTTCTGCACCAGCCCTTTGCTTTCTTATTTTTTGTACTGTGAAATTACCCACATATATCTTTAGAGCTGCTTTTTTATTGATTAGTTTGACTTTCTTCTTTGCATAAATACAAATATTGCACCATACCAGATCTCTTTTTTCTTTCCCATGTCCACATTTCTTTGTTATACTTTTCAAAAGTCTCTGGATTTTCTTATTTATATCTTTTTACCCCCTATGTTGCTTCTTTTTTCTAGAGGGACCAGCGTTTCTTTGTCTATGTAATGTTTTTCATGGATCTGCTGTATTAATTAATTCATTTTTTTTATTTAAAGCTTTTTCCATACACAAGTATATTTCTTTCTTCTAATTTCTCTCCTTAGCCTTCTTAATACTTCTATCTGGAAATTCCAGTCTTCTTGCATAATAGTAATAATATCCTCAGCAGTGTACTTTGTCATCTTTATGGCTCTTTTTTGGCCAGTCAGTTTTTGTGGACTACAACTTCCTAATACCACAGGGGGGGGAAATCCTCTCACTGAGCTTGTTCTTACCCTAATGTAGGAATATTCATCCTGAGGATTCCACGTTGCTATTTTTCCATTCTTGGCACAAGTGGGTACAGCAGGATTAGGCACTCTTTTTATCCTAGGACCTGTGCACCCAGGTGTATTTTTTTATTTCTAATCCATTTCTCTCCATGATATATAAAATACAGTCTGTATATCAGAGTTGCCTTGGTGAGATTTTTTGAAAACAGTGTCTACCACATGATAGTACTCACCAAGACACTACCACATGATAGTACTCACCAAGACACTACCACGTGATAGTACTCACCAAGACACTACCACATGATAGTACTCACCAAGACACTACCACATGATAGTACTCACCAAGGCACTACCACATGATAGTACTAACCAAGACACTACCACATGATAGTACTCACCAAGACTCTACCACATGATAGTACTCACCAAGACACTACCACGTGATAGTACTCACCAAGACATGAAGATGAATTCAGTTCCAGCAATACTGCTCTCCTTTTCTTGTTCATTTCATCTTTACATTTGGACCCCCCTTCTATTTTTAGGTTCTCCAAGTCTTTTACGTTTCTAATACCATGATGTGAATGGATCCCATTCCTTAGTCAAAATATGATTAAAGTTCATGAAATTAGTATTGTTTCAATCTTTGATGTTAGCCAGAAGTACTGTTCGTAGCAGCCATAATGTGCCGAGTAGTGACTACTTCTGCAATTCATACAGAGTTACATGCATCAGTAACATATCTAAGTACGAGTGTAGATTATTTCTATAAGACCCATTGCTCTTACTATTACTATTGGAACTGTCTGGGTATCCTTATTCCACACTGCCCTAGTTTCTGCATGCAAATCCTGGTATTGTATGACTTTGTGTCTCTCTGTATGTAAGACACTGACCAGTATACTTGTTGAGATGGACCTTGAAACCCTACATGATGACTGTACATTTTAATGATGTACTGTTGTAACTCTAATTGCTGGTTGATCTCTGTCTCATTTATACTTTTTTTGTAGGGGACAACACAGTCTATATATTATTAAATATCTCTGGCCATGGAGCAGATGCAGCAACATTTCTTAACAGCAATACAGCATTTAAGGTTTCTGTACATTTTACTCGTAACCATTATTTTTATTTTTTAATGTGGATGAGAACCCATTCAGATACACAGATTTGTTATGTAACTGTTTCTACCATCTTTGTGGAGAGAAAGGGCACCAGTCTGAATAGGGAACCAAGGAGGTATTACTGCAATATCTTTGCTTAAGTTGAAAACTTGCATTCATTGTGTGACGAGTACTTTGTTAAGTTCTGAATTTGCTTTGCATTCATTCTGCAGATAGAGTCTATATACTCACATCAGCACAAGTATGACATTTCAGCCATTTATTTAAAATATTTGTTTTTCATGATGATAGCAGTAACATTTTAGGTTTAGTCTTTGTTGTTATGATATTATACTGAGGTCTGTCCAACAGAGCTAAAGTCCTGATTCTTTAGACCCATTGGTATCTGGTTGCTCTGTTTTATGTAACCTCAATGATACTCAACAGATTATAAGAAGATCTATTTTTGTTCACTTTAAGTGTATGTGTTGCACAATCATACTGGTGAACTTCTGATTTACATGTGAACTTTAGTCATTTCTTAAAATCTTGTTTTTATATGATTTTGTGATGCTGTTGATATTGTTGCAATGTTTTCCATCTTGACTAAGGGTGTCATGACATTTTATGGTAAATCCAATTAATGTATAAAGGACTCAGTGTAAGCCAAACTGAATTATTTTCTGACTTTCATATCTTGGAAGAAAGCATATTGGAGCAGCAGTCATCTTCGTATGCAATTAATATCTCAGTAAATAAAGGATGGTAGTCATAGCCTGGGGCTTTGCATTTTCATACTGGTGATCCGCGAAGAGAGGTGCAGGTGCTACATGCACATGCAAATCCAGGACTTTCAGCATGAATACCTACATGTGAAGTAGTTGCTGTAAATATGTTCCCTATCACAAAAGTGTAACATGCTTAATGCGTAAGCTATAGGGGGACAGCTACTGCACTGTTAAAAGGCTTTACACATATACATATTAGTATGACTCATAGATGCAAATCTATAATGATCTCATTTGCATACTTAGGCAAATATCCCTGAACTTATGCCAGTAAGCATGACTTTTCCAGGGAATATGGACATACAAGGGTTGATCAGTTGATGCTTGTGTATACCTGGACATTTTGCTGAATGGGTTACTTGAGTGTATATTTCATTTTGGTGTTTGTGCATACTATGCATACCTGGACATTTTACTGAAGGGGTTGCTTAGGTAAATGTTTCATTTTGGTGCTTCTGCATGCTAGGACATTTTACTGAAGGGGTCACTTGGGTGAACATTTCATTTTGGTGTTTGTCCATATAAGGAAATGTTACTGAAAGGGTTGCTTGGTTGAATGTTTCATTTTGTTGGTTGCTTGGGTGAATGTTTTATTTTGATGCTTGTGCATAATAGGAAATGTTACTGATGGTCTCACTTGGGGAAATGTTTCATTTTGTTGCTTGTGCATACCTGGACATACTCCTGAATGAGTCACTTGGGGAAATAATTAATTTATGTGTCAGGGAAATGCTTGTGCATACATAGTCAGAATGATGAAGTGATCGCTGGTCAAAATAATGTATTATGTCAAAGTAAAAAAGACTTGTTTTCTAGTCATTTTAGTGCCTTTGCATATTTTAGACAAACTAATGGAGGTTTTGCTGGGGGGAATAATTCAATTTTGTGTCAAGGAAGTGCTTATGAATACTTGGACAAACTATAGAAGGGATGGCTGGGGGCAAGTTTGTCGATTACAACTCCAATATTAGAGGTAAAGCATTGCCTTTAACAACATTTGTGTGTACTGCAGGGATATCAGACAATGAATTGCAAAATTGCCTCATTAGCATACTACACTAAGTACACTTTACAACATTTCTCATTTGCAACTCATTATTTTTAAGACCTTTCATATTAGCATAAATGAACACTATCAATCTCGCCTTTGCTACACTCTTTGTAATCATCACAAATACCGCTATCGCATTTGCGCAACTGACTCTGAATACCGACCAAAATCTAACGCTATGGCTAAACTCTGTAGAATGTGAGTTCATCTTTTTTACATAACTTGCTATCACTGATGTGTATCATGACTCTTAGAATAATACTAAGCAGTCTGTAGCTATGGCGGAGACAGCATATACAATAAGCATGCATTCCGAAGCTATATTTTCTGGAGTAATGCAAAGATATACTTACAACTGTTGGTTTAATTAGCACTATATAACCTGTATGTTTTTGTTTGGTTATGCAGAGTGAGTGTAAATGTAAATGTTAGCATGATGTATGTATACCTTAGTGCACTATAATAATATATACAATTCTGCTTCAATAATATATGTATGTAAACGAGAGTAAATAATATATTTATGAGTGTTATAAACAGGATTCTGATTATAGCACTCATTTTATTGCTCTACAAATGGGATATTTTAATAGAATGTGTCTTCTGAAACATTGTTTTTCTCTTAAACAAGAAAGTTGGATGCTAATTCATATTTTTATCTACATGCATTAAATGATCCTGTATGCCACTCTTAAATGATATAATAACAGCTGCATAAATTGAAACAAATAGTGCACTCTCCTTAGATATATTCTCTGCAGTATAAATTTACATAAAGAGCAAAATGAGGATTTTGATTCTGCTCCCTGTGGTAAAAGGATTATGAACTCAGAGGATGACTTAAGACTGCCTGATATGATTAAGGTCATAACACTATAAAAAAGAGAAGAAGTGGATTCTGATGTACCTATATGTTTAGTTAAGACACAGACAATAAAAACTTGTTTTCTTGTAAAAACATGAATATAAAACTTTTAACTATATGGATTCTAATTTTAGAAGGATGAACTTTGATTAAATGATAATAATTCTATTGTACTTTGTTCCATGGGAGCAGTGCTAAGTAGTGTAAGGAATAATGCAGGCAAATGTGTGTGCATGAAAGTAATGTAGGAAGATTATTACATATGTGGCAACTAACTATACAGGGAATTTAGATGAGAATGCTATTATCCATAATACTGTAGAGTTCGCAGTATCCACGCAAGAATCAGCTACAGAATATATTGACAGATTAACCCCATTTATATACTTTTGGAGAAATGATGCAATCACGAAATTCCCATTAGAATTCAAAATGTATTAAAAGCAATATTCAATTTATATCAACTGTCAAAAGCTAGAAAGAGGGTACAAGGAAAGAAGTTCAAAATAAGCCATTTTTATAAACAGGAATGAAATAAAAGGCACATATAAGGTTTAAATGAAAGTGTTACACTCCAGGGTGAAAAGCTTAATAAACAAAACAGATGAATTGCTTCACATGCTTCTGGTTATGACTAAAGTACTGTCATTCATACATGGGCAAAGCATAATATCTTTGGGCTTGTTATTACATTATTTTAGTTCTGCATTATGCCTAAAGAGCTCCTTAGCTACAGCGAACAAAGACTACACATAACAGACTACATTACTAACATGGAATTTGATTCCAGGATAGACATTCTAGAATTTTATTTTATTTAAAATAGGTAAACTAGCTTCACTGTTTTTTTTTTTCAGTTAGAACTGTTTTACATAATTAAAAAATATGCAAAAGCGGCGTATTACTTCAAGCAGGAGATTATATGACACATACAACATGGAAAATGCCCCGTTATTTGTGTGACCAGGTACAAACGGAGGGGAGGGATATTTTAGTAGAAACATAGACATCAAGCATCCTTACTTTTTTCGGCTACATGGAGCATTTGTTTTGTGAAAAGTCAGATTAAAATTAAATGTTTGAAGTGTACATGAGCTCAGACAGTGCAGTGGTTTACCCGTGTGACTAAAGAGTTCTGAAGACCATCTATGCCACGTTTCAGTATGAATGCTATTCTTTAGCATTCAGCCAAGGTTTTAAGTTCCTTTGGCATCTCTAATGGATGATGAATAGTATTTGTAAAGAAATAGTAAAAAATATGTTAAATAGGTCCAAGTTAGCTATGGAGTCATGCTACTAGTACTGAGGAGTGAGAATTAATCTACATACAATGCTGCTTATACCAACCACTCAGGCCAAGGCACAACATCAGACTTTGCCAGAAAAGAAGCCTCTCTGCAACATGATGTAGTCTGTGTATATGAATCTCTTGTGTCCTGTATGGACTATATAGGCTGCTGATTGTAAGGTGCTTTTATGGGCATTATGATCCATGACACTGGCCTGTCATGAATGCAGAATTTTACAAGAAGGGTGAATGAATCATGTCTAAATGATCTGAATGTGGGGACAGATCCTGGAATCTTTATATTTTGGGCAAAAAATATGCTGATAATGCAATGGACATACTAAAAAGGCTGGTGATTTATGGGGGCTCTGTCAAGGTATATCCACTAATTGTTTTGGGTGATCTTAACATGACCTGAGAAGGTAATCATAAATTCCAGCTAAATAGAATCT